>NW_026691458.1:0-96956 GCF_020826845.1 Diceros bicornis minor
GTCGGGGAGGCCCGGCCTTCCTAGTGCCCAGGCCACGGCTCCGGGGAGAAACCCGCCATGGAGGGCACGCGGGAGGCCCTCTGCCTGAGGTGGCAGGTGTCACGCCAGGGCCACTGCAAGCCTGGCTCGGCTTGCCTGCTTTCTCCAAAGGAGGCTGGCCGACCAGCCGAACCTGGCACCTGGGCCAGGCCCCTTCCAAGGGGACGAGTTCCAGAGGCTAGAGCCCTGGGGGCGGCTGCCAAGTCTCCTGGGGCGTGTGCTGGGCCCCCGTCAGAGGAGGAAGCAGCCTGCTAAACGGTGTGCCAGGCCTGAGATCTGGAGGCCTCCCACAGCCGGGTCCCTGTCCTGCCCAGGCCCCCCGAGGGAGGACGATGGTCGGGAAGTGGCGAGCGGGGTGGGGCTGGCGCCAAGCCTGCCCTTGGATGCCCCGGGGAAGGGCGCCGGGGGATGGGCTGCCCCTGGCCAGGTCTGAGGGACCGACCCAGCTCGGGGCTGTCGGGGGCAGAGAGAGAACCCCCCTCCGCCCTTTCCCTTCAGGTTCTTAGGGCTGGCCAAATCCTTCCCAAGACAGCTTGTCTGGAGAAAATCAGACCCAGCTGAAGAACATGTGTCCATGGGGGAAACCCGGGAAACTGAGTCTCCCCACACAATAGCAGAGATTCTCATCTTGCATCCTCTCCTGAGCTAATGACAAAGGTGGATGTCCCGGGTGGGTGGGCCTGTGGAATGGGAGAGGGGAGGAAGTCTATTGTCATGCAGAGGGACATGGAAAGACTTGTCTGAAGCTTATCCCCTGCACTGGGGTCAGGTCGGGAAGGGACGGCACAGAGGTGAGCAGGAACCAACCGGCCTCTCTGTGGTGGGGCTGGCCCCGGGGCAGGCGTGGGGGTGATGGCTGGAAGTGGGATGGCGCGTGAGTTGGCACCAGCCAGCGGTGGAGGCAGAGACTCAGAGGTCAGGGATCTCTCTCTCTGTCTCTGTCTCTCTCTCTCTCCCTCAGGGAGCTGAGGAGAGTAAGGTGGCGCCCCCTGCCCACCTCGCCTACCTCTCCATGGGCCCTTCTTTCTCTGGCCGCTCCGGGAGCCCTGCGGGCTTGGGTTCAACCCCCCCACACACGGCACAGGCCAAGGGCGCATGCGCGACCGCCGGGGCCTAGGGCTGGCCTCGGGGGGCGGGGGGGTCCTCAGTGAAGGCCCCGCCCTCCCTCCAGGCTCTGACCCAGCTGCAGCTCTTCCATCGCCGCCCTTCTGACCTCGGCTTCAGCTGTCTCCCTCCCCTCCCCCACTCCCACTCAGCTTGCAGGCCGCTTCCCTGCCTTGAAAGCATGGCTCTGGCCCTGAGGGCCACAGACCTACTGGGCTTCAAGCTCAAGGCTCTGCCAGGGCCTGCTGCTTCGGCCAGGGGCTCATTTTTTCCTGGAAAGACAAAGCCATGGCCTCACCCCACGCCTGCGCTTTGCCACGGCAGGCAGCCCAGATGTAGGAAAGGCTCTGTGGAGTCAGAAGTGCCGAGACAGGCAGATGGCACCAGAGGGTTTGGGGGCCAGGGCGCAACTGGGCTAGCCCCTCCTCCCGGGAGTCGGGGAGGCCCGGCCTTCCTAGTGCCCAGGCCACGGCTCCGGGGAGAAACCCGCCATGGAGGGCACGCGGGAGGCCCTCTGCCTGAGGTGGCAGGTGTCACGCCAGGGCCACTGCAAGCCTGGCTCGGCTTGCCTGCTTTCTCCAAAGGAGGCTGGCCGACCAGCCGAACCTGGCACCTGGGCCAGGCCCGTTCCAAGGGGACGAGTTCCAGAGGCTAGAGCCCTGGGGGCGGCTGCCAAGTCTCGTGGGGCGTGTGCTGGGCCCCCGTCAGAGGAGGAAGCAGCCTGCTAAACGGTGTGCCAGGCCTGAGATCTGGAGGCCTCCCACAGCCGGGTCCCTGTCCTGCCCAGGCCCCCCGAGGGAGGACGATGGTCGGGCAGTGGCGAGCGGGGTGGGGCTGGCAACGAGCCTGCCCTTGGATGCCCCGGGGAAGGGCGCCGGGGGATGGGCTGCCCCTGGCCAGGTCTGAGGGACCGACCCAGCTCGGGGCTGTCGGGGGCAGAGAGAGAACCCCCCTCCGCCCTTTCCCTTCAGGTTCTTAGGGCTGGCCAAATCCTTCCCAAGACAGCTTGTCTGGAGAAAATCAGACCCAGCTGAAGAACATGTGTCCATGGGGGAAACCCGGGAAACTGAGTCTCCCCACACAATAGCAGAGATTCTCATCTTGCATCCTCTCCTGAGCTAATGACAAAGGTGGATGTCCCGGGTGGGTGGGCCTGTGGAATGGGAGAGGGGAGGAAGTCTATTGTCATGCAGAGGGACATGGAAAGACTTGTCTGAAGCTTATCCCCTGCACTGGGGTCAGGTCGGGAAGGGACGGCACAGAGGTGAGCAGGAACCAACCGGCCTCTCTGTGGTGGGGCTGGCCCCGGGGCAGGCGTGGGGGTGATGGCTGGAAGTGGGATGGCGCGTGAGTTGGCACCAGCCAGCGGTGGAGGCAGAGACTCAGAGGTCAGGGATCTCTCTCTCTGTCTCTGTCTCTCTCTCTCTCCCTCAGGGAGCTGAGGAGAGTAAGGTGGCGCCCCCTGCCCACCTCGCCTACCTCTCCATGGGCCCTTCTTTCTCTGGCCGCTCCGGGAGCCCTGCGGGCTTGGGTTCAACCCCCCACACACCGCACAGGCCAAGGGCGCATGCGGGACCGCCGGGGCCTAGGGCTGGCCTCGGGGGGCGGGGGGGTCCTCAGTGAAGGCCCCGTCCTCCCTCCAGGCTCTGACCCAGCTGCAGCTCTTCCATCGCCGCCCTTCTGGACTCGGCTTCAGCTGTCTCCCTCCCCTCCCCCACTCCCACTCAGCTTGCAGGCCGCTTCCCTGCCTTGAGAGCATGGCTCTGGCCCTGAGGGCCACAGACCTACTGGGCTTCAAGCTCAAGGCTCTGCCTGGGCCTGCTGCTTCGGCCAGGGGCTCATTTTTTCCTGGAAAGACAAAGCCATGGCCTCACCCCACGCCTGCACTTTGCCACGGCAGGCAGCCCAGATGTAGGAAAGGCTCTGTGGAGTCAGAAGTGCCGAGACAGGCAGATGGCACCAGAGGGTTTGGGGGCCAGGGCGCAACTGGGCTAGCCCCTCCTCCCGGGAGTCGGGGAGGCCCGGCCTTCCTAGTGCCCAGGCCACGGCTCCGGGGAGAAACCCGCCATGGAGGGCACGCGGGAGGCCCTCTGCCTGAGGTGGCAGGTGTCACGCCAGGGCCACTGCAAGCCTGGCTCGGCTTGCCTGCTTTCTCCAAAGGAGGCTGGCCGACCAGCCGAACCTGGCACCTGGGCCAGGCCCCTTCCAAGGGGATGAGTTCCAGAGGCTAGAGCCCTGGGGGCGGCTGCCAAGTCTCCTGGGGCGTGTGCTGGGCCCCCGTCAGAGGAGGAAGCAGCCTGCTAAACGGTGTGCCAGGCCTGAGATCTGGAGGCCTCCCACAGCCGGGTCCCTGTCCTGCCCAGGCCCCCCGAGGGAGGACGATGGTCGGGCAGTGGCGAGCGGGGTGGGGCTGGCGCCGAGCCTGCCCTTGGATGCCCCGGGGAAGGGCGCCGGGGGATGGGCTGCCCCTGGCCAGGTCTGAGGGACCGACCCAGCTCGGGGCTGTCGGGGGCAGAGAGAGAACCCCCCTCCGCCCTTTCCCTTCAGGTTCTTAGGGCTGGCCAAATCCTTCCCAAGACAGCTTGTCTGGAGAAAATCAGACCCAGCTGAAGAACATGTGTCCATGGGGGAAACCCGGGAAACTGAGTCTCCCCACACAATAGCAGAGATTCTCATCTTGCATCCTCTCCTGAGCTAATGACAAAGGTGGATGTCCCGGGTGGGTGGGCCTGTGGAATGGGAGAGGGGAGGAAGTCTATTGTCATGCAGAGGGACATGGAAAGACTTGTCTGAAGCTTATCCCCTGCACTGGGGTCAGGTCGGGAAGGGACGGCACAGAGGTGAGCAGGAACCAACCGGCCTCTCTGTGGTGGGGCTGGCCCCGGGGCAGGCGTGGGGGTGATGGCTGGAAGTGGGATGGCGCGTGAGTTGGCACCAGCCAGCGGTGGAGGCAGAGACTCAGAGGTCAGGGATCTCTCTCTCTGTCTCTGTCTCTCTCTCTCTCCCTCAGGGAGCTGAGGAGAGTAAGGTGGCGCCCCCTGCCCACCTCGCCTACCTCTCCATGGGCCCTTCTTTCTCTGGCCGCTCCGGGAGCCCTGCGGGCTTGGGTTCAACCCCCCACACACCGCACAGGCCAAGGGCGCATGCGCGACCGCCGGGGCCTAGGGCTGGCCTCGGGGGGCGGGGGGGTCCTCAGTGAAGGCCCCGTCCTCCCTCCAGGCTCTGACCCAGCTGCAGCTCTTCCATCGCCGCCCTTCTGGACTCGGCTTCAGCTGTCTCCCTCCCCTCCCCCACTCCCACTCAGCTTGCAGGCCGCTTCCCTGCCTTGAAAGCATGGCTCTGGCCCTGAGGGCCACAGACCTACTGGGCTTCAAGCTCAAGGCTCTGCCTGGGACTGCTGCTTCGGCCAGGGGCTCATTTTTTCCTGGAAAGACAAAGCCATGGCCTCACCCCACGCCTGCGCTTTGCCACGGCAGGCAGCCCAGATGTAGGAAAGGCTCTGTGGAGTCAGAAGTGCCGAGACAGGCAGATGGCACCAGAGGGTTTGGGGGCCAGGGCGCAACTGGGCTAGCCCATCCTCCCGGGAGTCGGGGAGGCCCCACCTTCCTAGTGCCCAGGCCACGGCTCCGGGGAGAAACCCGCCATGGAGGGCACGCGGGAAGCCCTCTGCCTGAGGTGGCAGGTGTCACGCCAGGGCCACTGCAAGCCTGGCTCGGCTTGCCTGCTTTCTCCAAAGGAGGCTGGCCGACCAGCCGAACCTGGCACCTGGGCCAGGCCCGTTCCAAGGGGACGAGTTCCAGAGGCTAGAGCCCTGGGGGCGGCTGCCAAGTCTCGTGGGGCGTGTGCTGGGCCCCCGTCAGAGGAGGAAGCAGCCTGCTAAACGGTGTGCCAGGCCTGAGATCTGGAGGCCTCCCACAGCCGGGTCCCTGTCCTGCCCAGGCCCCCCGAGGGAGGACGATGGTCGGGCAGTGGCGAGCGGGGTGGGGCTGGCAACGAGCCTGCCCTTGGATGCCCCGGGGAAGGGCGCCGGGGGATGGGCTGCCCCTGGCCAGGTCTGAGGGACCGACCCAGCTCGGGGCTGTCGGGGGCAGAGAGAGAACCCCCCTCCGCCCTTTCCCTTCAGGTTCTTAGGGCTGGCCAAATCCTTCCCAAGACAGCTTGTCTGGAGAAAATCAGACCCAGCTGAAGAACATGTGTCCATGGGGGAAACCCGGGAAACTGAGTCTCCCCACACAATAGCAGAGATTCTCATCTTGCATCCTCTCCTGAGCTAATGACAAAGGTGGATGTCCCGGGTGGGTGGGCCTGTGGAATGGGAGAGGGGAGGAAGTCTATTGTCATGCAGAGGGACATGGAAAGACTTGTCTGAAGCTTATCCCCTGCACTGGGGTCAGGTCGGGAAGGGACGGCACAGAGGTGAGCAGGAACCAACCGGCCTCTCTGTGGTGGGGCTGGCCCCGGGGCAGGCGTGGGGGTGATGGCTGGAAGTGGGATGGCGCGTGAGTTGGCACCAGCCAGCGGTGGAGGCAGAGACTCAGAGGTCAGGGATCTCTCTCTCTGTCTCTGTCTCTCTCTCTCTCCCTCAGGGAGCTGAGGAGAGTAAGGTGGCGCCCCCTGCCCACCTCGCCTACCTCTCCATGGGCCCTTCTTTCTCTGGCCGCTCCGGGAGCCCTGCGGGCTTGGGTTCAACCCCCCACACACCGCACAGGCCAAGGGCGCATGCGGGACCGCCGGGGCCTAGGGCTGGCCTCGGGGGGCGGGGGGGTCCTCAGTGAAGGCCCCGTCCTCCCTCCAGGCTCTGACCCAGCTGCAGCTCTTCCATCGCCGCCCTTCTGGACTCGGCTTCAGCTGTCTCCCTCCCCTCCCCCACTCCCACTCAGCTTGCAGGCCGCTTCCCTGCCTTGAGAGCATGGCTCTGGCCCTGAGGGCCACAGACCTACTGGGCTTCAAGCTCAAGGCTCTGCCTGGGCCTGCTGCTTCGGCCAGGGGCTCATTTTTTCCTGGAAAGACAAAGCCATGGCCTCACCCCACGCCTGCACTTTGCCACGGCAGGCAGCCCAGATGTAGGAAAGGCTCTGTGGAGTCAGAAGTGCCGAGACAGGCAGATGGCACCAGAGGGTTTGGGGGCCAGGGCGCAACTGGGCTAGCCCCTCCTCCCGGGAGTCGGGGAGGCCCGGCCTTCCTAGTGCCCAGGCCACGGCTCCGGGGAGAAACCCGCCATGGAGGGCACGCGGGAGGCCCTCTGCCTGAGGTGGCAGGTGTCACGCCAGGGCCACTGCAAGCCTGGCTCGGCTTGCCTGCTTTCTCCAAAGGAGGCTGGCCGACCAGCCGAACCTGGCACCTGGGCCAGGCCCCTTCCAAGGGGATGAGTTCCAGAGGCTAGAGCCCTGGGGGCGGCTGCCAAGTCTCCTGGGGCGTGTGCTGGGCCCCCGTCAGAGGAGGAAGCAGCCTGCTAAACGGTGTGCCAGGCCTGAGATCTGGAGGCCTCCCACAGCCGGGTCCCTGTCCTGCCCAGGCCCCCCGAGGGAGGACGATGGTCGGGCAGTGGCGAGCGGGGTGGGGCTGGCGCCGAGCCTGCCCTTGGATGCCCCGGGGAAGGGCGCCGGGGGATGGGCTGCCCCTGGCCAGGTCTGAGGGACCGACCCAGCTCGGGGCTGTCGGGGGCAGAGAGAGAACCCCCCTCCGCCCTTTCCCTTCAGGTTCTTAGGGCTGGCCAAATCCTTCCCAAGACAGCTTGTCTGGAGAAAATCAGACCCAGCTGAAGAACATGTGTCCATGGGGGAAACCCGGGAAACTGAGTCTCCCCACACAATAGCAGAGATTCTCATCTTGCATCCTCTCCTGAGCTAATGACAAAGGTGGATGTCCCGGGTGGGTGGGCCTGTGGAATGGGAGAGGGGAGGAAGTCTATTGTCATGCAGAGGGACATGGAAAGACTTGTCTGAAGCTTATCCCCTGCACTGGGGTCAGGTCGGGAAGGGACGGCACAGAGGTGAGCAGGAACCAACCGGCCTCTCTGTGGTGGGGCTGGCCCCGGGGCAGGCGTGGGGGTGATGGCTGGAAGTGGGATGGCGCGTGAGTTGGCACCAGCCAGCGGTGGAGGCAGAGACTCAGAGGTCAGGGATCTCTCTCTCTGTCTCTGTCTCTCTCTCTCTCCCTCAGGGAGCTGAGGAGAGTAAGGTGGCGCCCCCTGCCCACCTCGCCTACCTCTCCATGGGCCCTTCTTTCTCTGGCCGCTCCGGGAGCCCTGCGGGCTTGGGTTCAACCCCCCACACACCGCACAGGCCAAGGGCGCATGCGCGACCGCCGGGGCCTAGGGCTGGCCTCGGGGGGCGGGGGGGTCCTCAGTGAAGGCCCCGTCCTCCCTCCAGGCTCTGACCCAGCTGCAGCTCTTCCATCGCCGCCCTTCTGGACTCGGCTTCAGCTGTCTCCCTCCCCTCCCCCACTCCCACTCAGCTTGCAGGCCGCTTCCCTGCCTTGAAAGCATGGCTCTGGCCCTGAGGGCCACAGACCTACTGGGCTTCAAGCTCAAGGCTCTGCCTGGGACTGCTGCTTCGGCCAGGGGCTCATTTTTTCCTGGAAAGACAAAGCCATGGCCTCAGCCCACGCCTGCGCTTTGCCACGGCAGGCAGCCCAGATGTAGGAAAGGCTCTGTGGAGTCAGAAGTGCCGAGACAGGCAGATGGCACCAGAGGGTTTGGGGGCCAGGGCGCAACTGGGCTAGCCCATCCTCCCGGGAGTCGGGGAGGCCCCACCTTCCTAGTGCCCAGGCCACGGCTCCGGGGAGAAACCCGCCATGGAGGGCACGCGGGAAGCCCTCTGCCTGAGGTGGCAGGTGTCACGCCAGGGCCACTGCAAGCCTGGCTCGGCTTGCCTGCTTTCTCCAAAGGAGGCTGGCCGACCAGCCGAACCTGGCACCTGGGCCAGGCCCGTTCCAAGGGGACGAGTTCCAGAGGCTAGAGCCCTGGGGGCGGCTGCCAAGTCTCGTGGGGCGTGTGCTGGGCCCCCGTCAGAGGAGGAAGCAGCCTGCTAAACGGTGTGCCAGGCCTGAGATCTGGAGGCCTCCCACAGCCGGGTCCCTGTCCTGCCCAGGCCCCCCGAGGGAGGACGATGGTCGGGCAGTGGCGAGCGGGGTGGGGCTGGCAACGAGCCTGCCCTTGGATGCCCCGGGGAAGGGCGCCGGGGGATGGGCTGCCCCTGGCCAGGTCTGAGGGACCGACCCAGCTCGGGGCTGTCGGGGGCAGAGAGAGAACCCCCCTCCGCCCTTTCCCTTCAGGTTCTTAGGGCTGGCCAAATCCTTCCCAAGACAGCTTGTCTGGAGAAAATCAGACCCAGCTGAAGAACATGTGTCCATGGGGGAAACCCGGGAAACTGAGTCTCCCCACACAATAGCAGAGATTCTCATCTTGCATCCTCTCCTGAGCTAATGACAAAGGTGGATGTCCCGGGTGGGTGGGCCTGTGGAATGGGAGAGGGGAGGAAGTCTATTGTCATGCAGAGGGACATGGAAAGACTTGTCTGAAGCTTATCCCCTGCACTGGGGTCAGGTCGGGAAGGGACGGCACAGAGGTGAGCAGGAACCAACCGGCCTCTCTGTGGTGGGGCTGGCCCCGGGGCAGGCGTGGGGGTGATGGCTGGAAGTGGGATGGCGCGTGAGTTGGCACCAGCCAGCGGTGGAGGCAGAGACTCAGAGGTCAGGGATCTCTCTCTCTGTCTCTGTCTCTCTCTCTCTCCCTCAGGGAGCTGAGGAGAGTAAGGTGGCGCCCCCTGCCCACCTCGCCTACCTCTCCATGGGCCCTTCTTTCTCTGGCCGCTCCGGGAGCCCTGCGGGCTTGGGTTCAACCCCCCACACACCGCACAGGCCAAGGGCGCATGCGCGACCGCCGGGGCCTAGGGCTGGCCTCGGGGGGCGGGGGGGTCCTCAGTGAAGGCCCCGCCCTCCCTCCAGGCTCTGACCCAGCTGCAGCTCTTCCATCGCCGCCCTTCTGGACTCGGCTTCAGCTGTCTCCCTCCCCTCCCCCACTCCCACTCAGCTTGCAGGCCGCTTCCCTGCCTTGAAAGCATGGCTCTGGCCCTGAGGGCCACAGACCTACTGGGCTTCAAGCTCAAGGCTCTGCCTGGGCCTGCTGCTTCGGCCAGGGGCTCATTTTTTCCTGGAAAGACAAAGCCATGGCCTCACCCCACGCCTGCGCTTTGCCACGGCAGGCAGCCCAGATGTAGGAAAGGCTCTGTGGAGTCAGAAGTGCCGAGACAGGCAGATGGCACCAGAGGGTTTGGGGGCCAGGGCGCAACTGGGCTAGCCCCTCCTCCCGGGAGTCGGGGAGGCCCGGCCTTCCTAGTGCCCAGGCCACGGCTCCGGGGAGAAACCCGCCATGGAGGGCACGCGGGAGGCCCTCTGCCTGAGGTGGCAGGTGTCACGCCAGGGCCACTGCAAGCCTGGCTCGGCTTGCCTGCTTTCTCCAAAGGAGGCTGGCCGACCAGCCGAACCTGGCACCTGGGCCAGGCCCCTTCCAAGGGGACGAGTTCCAGAGGCTAGAGCCCTGGGGGCGGCTGCCAAGTCTCCTGGGGCGTGTGCTGGGCCCCCGTCAGAGGAGGAAGCAGCCTGCTAAACGGTGTGCCAGGCCTGAGATCTGGAGGCCTCCCACAGCCGGGTCCCTGTCCTGCCCAGGCCCCCCGAGGGAGGACGATGGTCGGGAAGTGGCGAGCGGGGTGGGGCTGGCGCCAAGCCTGCCCTTGGATGCCCCGGGGAAGGGCGCCGGGGGATGGGCTGCCCCTGGCCAGGTCTGAGGGACCGACCCAGCTCGGGGCTGTCGGGGGCAGAGAGAGAACCCCCCTCCGCCCTTTCCCTTCAGGTTCTTAGGGCTGGCCAAATCCTTCCCAAGACAGCTTGTCTGGAGAAAATCAGACCCAGCTGAAGAACATGTGTCCATGGGGGAAACCCGGGAAACTGAGTCTCCCCACACAATAGCAGAGATTCTCATCTTGCATCCTCTCCTGAGCTAATGACAAAGGTGGATGTCCCGGGTGGGTGGGCCTGTGGAATGGGAGAGGGGAGGAAGTCTATTGTCATGCAGAGGGACATGGAAAGACTTGTCTGAAGCTTATCCCCTGCACTGGGGTCAGGTCGGGAAGGGACGGCACAGAGGTGAGCAGGAACCAACCGGCCTCTCTGTGGTGGGGCTGGCCCCGGGGCAGGCGTGGGGGTGATGGCTGGAAGTGGGATGGCGCGTGAGTTGGCACCAGCCAGCGGTGGAGGCAGAGACTCAGAGGTCAGGGATCTCTCTCTCTGTCTCTGTCTCTCTCTCTCTCCCTCAGGGAGCTGAGGAGAGTAAGGTGGCGCCCCCTGCCCACCTCGCCTACCTCTCCATGGGCCCTTCTTTCTCTGGCCGCTCCGGGAGCCCTGCGGGCTTGGGTTCAACCCCCCACACACGGCACAGGCCAAGGGCGCATGCGCGACCGCCGGGGCCTAGGGCTGGCCTCGGGGGGCGGGGGGGTCCTCAGTGAAGGCCCCGCCCTCCCTCCAGGCTCTGACCCAGCTGCAGCTCTTCCATCGCCGCCCTTCTGACCTCGGCTTCAGCTGTCTCCCTCCCCTCCCCCACTCCCACTCAGCTTGCAGGCCGCTTCCCTGCCTTGAAAGCATGGCTCTGGCCCTGAGGGCCACAGACCTACTGGGCTTCAAGCTCAAGGCTCTGCCAGGGCCTGCTGCTTCGGCCAGGGGCTCATTTTTTCCTGGAAAGACAAAGCCATGGCCTCACCCCACGCCTGCGCTTTGCCACGGCAGGCAGCCCAGATGTAGGAAAGGCTCTGTGGAGTCAGAAGTGCCGAGACAGGCAGATGGCACCAGAGGGTTTGGGGGCCAGGGCGCAACTGGGCTAGCCCCTCCTCCCGGGAGTCGGGGAGGCCCGGCCTTCCTAGTGCCCAGGCCACGGCTCCGGGGAGAAACCCGCCATGGAGGGCACGCGGGAGGCCCTCTGCCTGAGGTGGCAGGTGTCACGCCAGGGCCACTGCAAGCCTGGCTCGGCTTGCCTGCTTTCTCCAAAGGAGGCTGGCCGACCAGCCGAACCTGGCACCTGGGCCAGGCCCGTTCCAAGGGGACGAGTTCCAGAGGCTAGAGCCCTGGGGGCGGCTGCCAAGTCTCGTGGGGCGTGTGCTGGGCCCCCGTCAGAGGAGGAAGCAGCCTGCTAAACGGTGTGCCAGGCCTGAGATCTGGAGGCCTCCCACAGCCGGGTCCCTGTCCTGCCCAGGCCCCCCGAGGGAGGACGATGGTCGGGCAGTGGCGAGCGGGGTGGGGCTGGCAACGAGCCTGCCCTTGGATGCCCCGGGGAAGGGCGCCGGGGGATGGGCTGCCCCTGGCCAGGTCTGAGGGACCGACCCAGCTCGGGGCTGTCGGGGGCAGAGAGAGAACCCCCCTCCGCCCTTTCCCTTCAGGTTCTTAGGGCTGGCCAAATCCTTCCCAAGACAGCTTGTCTGGAGAAAATCAGACCCAGCTGAAGAACATGTGTCCATGGGGGAAACCCGGGAAACTGAGTCTCCCCACACAATAGCAGAGATTCTCATCTTGCATCCTCTCCTGAGCTAATGACAAAGGTGGATGTCCCGGGTGGGTGGGCCTGTGGAATGGGAGAGGGGAGGAAGTCTATTGTCATGCAGAGGGACATGGAAAGACTTGTCTGAAGCTTATCCCCTGCACTGGGGTCAGGTCGGGAAGGGACGGCACAGAGGTGAGCAGGAACCAACCGGCCTCTCTGTGGTGGGGCTGGCCCCGGGGCAGGCGTGGGGGTGATGGCTGGAAGTGGGATGGCGCGTGAGTTGGCACCAGCCAGCGGTGGAGGCAGAGACTCAGAGGTCAGGGATCTCTCTCTCTGTCTCTGTCTCTCTCTCTCTCCCTCAGGGAGCTGAGGAGAGTAAGGTGGCGCCCCCTGCCCACCTCGCCTACCTCTCCATGGGCCCTTCTTTCTCTGGCCGCTCCGGGAGCCCTGCGGGCTTGGGTTCAACCCCCCACACACCGCACAGGCCAAGGGCGCATGCGGGACCGCCGGGGCCTAGGGCTGGCCTCGGGGGGCGGGGGGGTCCTCAGTGAAGGCCCCGTCCTCCCTCCAGGCTCTGACCCAGCTGCAGCTCTTCCATCGCCGCCCTTCTGGACTCGGCTTCAGCTGTCTCCCTCCCCTCCCCCACTCCCACTCAGCTTGCAGGCCGCTTCCCTGCCTTGAGAGCATGGCTCTGGCCCTGAGGGCCACAGACCTACTGGGCTTCAAGCTCAAGGCTCTGCCTGGGCCTGCTGCTTCGGCCAGGGGCTCATTTTTTCCTGGAAAGACAAAGCCATGGCCTCACCCCACGCCTGCACTTTGCCACGGCAGGCAGCCCAGATGTAGGAAAGGCTCTGTGGAGTCAGAAGTGCCGAGACAGGCAGATGGCACCAGAGGGTTTGGGGGCCAGGGCGCAACTGGGCTAGCCCCTCCTCCCGGGAGTCGGGGAGGCCCGGCCTTCCTAGTGCCCAGGCCACGGCTCCGGGGAGAAACCCGCCATGGAGGGCACGCGGGAGGCCCTCTGCCTGAGGTGGCAGGTGTCACGCCAGGGCCACTGCAAGCCTGGCTCGGCTTGCCTGCTTTCTCCAAAGGAGGCTGGCCGACCAGCCGAACCTGGCACCTGGGCCAGGCCCCTTCCAAGGGGATGAGTTCCAGAGGCTAGAGCCCTGGGGGCGGCTGCCAAGTCTCCTGGGGCGTGTGCTGGGCCCCCGTCAGAGGAGGAAGCAGCCTGCTAAACGGTGTGCCAGGCCTGAGATCTGGAGGCCTCCCACAGCCGGGTCCCTGTCCTGCCCAGGCCCCCCGAGGGAGGACGATGGTCGGGCAGTGGCGAGCGGGGTGGGGCTGGCGCCGAGCCTGCCCTTGGATGCCCCGGGGAAGGGCGCCGGGGGATGGGCTGCCCCTGGCCAGGTCTGAGGGACCGACCCAGCTCGGGGCTGTCGGGGGCAGAGAGAGAACCCCCCTCCGCCCTTTCCCTTCAGGTTCTTAGGGCTGGCCAAATCCTTCCCAAGACAGCTTGTCTGGAGAAAATCAGACCCAGCTGAAGAACATGTGTCCATGGGGGAAACCCGGGAAACTGAGTCTCCCCACACAATAGCAGAGATTCTCATCTTGCATCCTCTCCTGAGCTAATGACAAAGGTGGATGTCCCGGGTGGGTGGGCCTGTGGAATGGGAGAGGGGAGGAAGTCTATTGTCATGCAGAGGGACATGGAAAGACTTGTCTGAAGCTTATCCCCTGCACTGGGGTCAGGTCGGGAAGGGACGGCACAGAGGTGAGCAGGAACCAACCGGCCTCTCTGTGGTGGGGCTGGCCCCGGGGCAGGCGTGGGGGTGATGGCTGGAAGTGGGATGGCGCGTGAGTTGGCACCAGCCAGCGGTGGAGGCAGAGACTCAGAGGTCAGGGATCTCTCTCTCTGTCTCTGTCTCTCTCTCTCTCCCTCAGGGAGCTGAGGAGAGTAAGGTGGCGCCCCCTGCCCACCTCGCCTACCTCTCCATGGGCCCTTCTTTCTCTGGCCGCTCCGGGAGCCCTGCGGGCTTGGGTTCAACCCCCCACACACCGCACAGGCCAAGGGCGCATGCGCGACCGCCGGGGCCTAGGGCTGGCCTCGGGGGGCGGGGGGGGTCCTCAGTGAAGGCCCCGTCCTCCCTCCAGGCTCTGACCCAGCTGCAGCTCTTCCATCGCCGCCCTTCTGGACTCGGCTTCAGCTGTCTCCCTCCCCTCCCCCACTCCCACTCAGCTTGCAGGCCGCTTCCCTGCCTTGAAAGCATGGCTCTGGCCCTGAGGGCCACAGACCTACTGGGCTTCAAGCTCAAGGCTCTGCCTGGGACTGCTGCTTCGGCCAGGGGCTCATTTTTTCCTGGAAAGACAAAGCCATGGCCTCAGCCCACGCCTGCGCTTTGCCACGGCAGGCAGCCCAGATGTAGGAAAGGCTCTGTGGAGTCAGAAGTGCCGAGACAGGCAGATGGCACCAGAGGGTTTGGGGGCCAGGGCGCAACTGGGCTAGCCCATCCTCCCGGGAGTCGGGGAGGCCCCACCTTCCTAGTGCCCAGGCCACGGCTCCGGGGAGAAACCCGCCATGGAGGGCACGCGGGAAGCCCTCTGCCTGAGGTGGCAGGTGTCACGCCAGGGCCACTGCAAGCCTGGCTCGGCTTGCCTGCTTTCTCCAAAGGAGGCTGGCCGACCAGCCGAACCTGGCACCTGGGCCAGGCCCGTTCCAAGGGGACGAGTTCCAGAGGCTAGAGCCCTGGGGGCGGCTGCCAAGTCTCGTGGGGCGTGTGCTGGGCCCCCGTCAGAGGAGGAAGCAGCCTGCTAAACGGTGTGCCAGGCCTGAGATCTGGAGGCCTCCCACAGCCGGGTCCCTGTCCTGCCCAGGCCCCCCGAGGGAGGACGATGGTCGGGCAGTGGCGAGCGGGGTGGGGCTGGCAACGAGCCTGCCCTTGGATGCCCCGGGGAAGGGCGCCGGGGGATGGGCTGCCCCTGGCCAGGTCTGAGGGACCGACCCAGCTCGGGGCTGTCGGGGGCAGAGAGAGAACCCCCCTCCGCCCTTTCCCTTCAGGTTCTTAGGGCTGGCCAAATCCTTCCCAAGACAGCTTGTCTGGAGAAAATCAGACCCAGCTGAAGAACATGTGTCCATGGGGGAAACCCGGGAAACTGAGTCTCCCCACACAATAGCAGAGATTCTCATCTTGCATCCTCTCCTGAGCTAATGACAAAGGTGGATGTCCCGGGTGGGTGGGCCTGTGGAATGGGAGAGGGGAGGAAGTCTATTGTCATGCAGAGGGACATGGAAAGACTTGTCTGAAGCTTATCCCCTGCACTGGGGTCAGGTCGGGAAGGGACGGCACAGAGGTGAGCAGGAACCAACCGGCCTCTCTGTGGTGGGGCTGGCCCCGGGGCAGGCGTGGGGGTGATGGCTGGAAGTGGGATGGCGCGTGAGTTGGCACCAGCCAGCGGTGGAGGCAGAGACTCAGAGGTCAGGGATCTCTCTCTCTGTCTCTGTCTCTCTCTCTCTCCCTCAGGGAGCTGAGGAGAGTAAGGTGGCGCCCCCTGCCCACCTCGCCTACCTCTCCATGGGCCCTTCTTTCTCTGGCCGCTCCGGGAGCCCTGCGGGCTTGGGTTCAACCCCCCACACACCGCACAGGCCAAGGGCGCATGCGCGACCGCCGGGGCCTAGGGCTGGCCTCGGGGGGCGGGGGGGTCCTCAGTGAAGGCCCCGCCCTCCCTCCAGGCTCTGACCCAGCTGCAGCTCTTCCATCGCCGCCCTTCTGGACTCGGCTTCAGCTGTCTCCCTCCCCTCCCCCACTCCCACTCAGCTTGCAGGCCGCTTCCCTGCCTTGAAAGCATGGCTCTGGCCCTGAGGGCCACAGACCTACTGGGCTTCAAGCTCAAGGCTCTGCCTGGGCCTGCTGCTTCGGCCAGGGGCTCATTTTTTCCTGGAAAGACAAAGCCATGGCCTCACCCCACGCCTGCGCTTTGCCACGGCAGGCAGCCCAGATGTAGGAAAGGCTCTGTGGAGTCAGAAGTGCCGAGACAGGCAGATGGCACCAGAGGGTTTGGGGGCCAGGGCGCAACTGGGCTAGCCCCTCCTCCCGGGAGTCGGGGAGGCCCGGCCTTCCTAGTGCCCAGGCCACGGCTCCGGGGAGAAACCCGCCATGGAGGGCACGCGGGAGGCCCTCTGCCTGAGGTGGCAGGTGTCACGCCAGGGCCACTGCAAGCCTGGCTCGGCTTGCCTGCTTTCTCCAAAGGAGGCTGGCCGACCAGCCGAACCTGGCACCTGGGCCAGGCCCCTTCCAAGGGGACGAGTTCCAGAGGCTAGAGCCCTGGGGGCGGCTGCCAAGTCTCCTGGGGCGTGTGCTGGGCCCCCGTCAGAGGAGGAAGCAGCCTGCTAAACGGTGTGCCAGGCCTGAGATCTGGAGGCCTCCCACAGCCGGGTCCCTGTCCTGCCCAGGCCCCCCGAGGGAGGACGATGGTCGGGAAGTGGCGAGCGGGGTGGGGCTGGCGCCAAGCCTGCCCTTGGATGCCCCGGGGAAGGGCGCCGGGGGATGGGCTGCCCCTGGCCAGGTCTGAGGGACCGACCCAGCTCGGGGCTGTCGGGGGCAGAGAGAGAACCCCCCTCCGCCCTTTCCCTTCAGGTTCTTAGGGCTGGCCAAATCCTTCCCAAGACAGCTTGTCTGGAGAAAATCAGACCCAGCTGAAGAACATGTGTCCATGGGGGAAACCCGGGAAACTGAGTCTCCCCACACAATAGCAGAGATTCTCATCTTGCATCCTCTCCTGAGCTAATGACAAAGGTGGATGTCCCGGGTGGGTGGGCCTGTGGAATGGGAGAGGGGAGGAAGTCTATTGTCATGCAGAGGGACATGGAAAGACTTGTCTGAAGCTTATCCCCTGCACTGGGGTCAGGTCGGGAAGGGACGGCACAGAGGTGAGCAGGAACCAACCGGCCTCTCTGTGGTGGGGCTGGCCCCGGGGCAGGCGTGGGGGTGATGGCTGGAAGTGGGATGGCGCGTGAGTTGGCACCAGCCAGCGGTGGAGGCAGAGACTCAGAGGTCAGGGATCTCTCTCTCTGTCTCTGTCTCTCTCTCTCTCCCTCAGGGAGCTGAGGAGAGTAAGGTGGCGCCCCCTGCCCACCTCGCCTACCTCTCCATGGGCCCTTCTTTCTCTGGCCGCTCCGGGAGCCCTGCGGGCTTGGGTTCAACCCCCCACACACGGCACAGGCCAAGGGCGCATGCGCGACCGCCGGGGCCTAGGGCTGGCCTCGGGGGGCGGGGGGGTCCTCAGTGAAGGCCCCGCCCTCCCTCCAGGCTCTGACCCAGCTGCAGCTCTTCCATCGCCGCCCTTCTGACCTCGGCTTCAGCTGTCTCCCTCCCCTCCCCCACTCCCACTCAGCTTGCAGGCCGCTTCCCTGCCTTGAAAGCATGGCTCTGGCCCTGAGGGCCACAGACCTACTGGGCTTCAAGCTCAAGGCTCTGCCTGGGCCTGCTGCTTCGGCCAGGGGCTCATTTTTTCCTGGAAAGACAAAGCCATGGCCTCACCCCACGCCTGCGCTTTGCCACGGCAGGCAGCCCAGATGTAGGAAAGGCTCTGTGGAGTCAGAAGTGCCGAGACAGGCAGATGGCACCAGAGGGTTTGGGGGCCAGGGCGCAACTGGGCTAGCCCCTCCTCCCGGGAGTCGGGGAGGCCCGGCCTTCCTAGTGCCCAGGCCACGGCTCCGGGGAGAAACCCGCCATGGAGGGCACGCGGGAGGCCCTCTGCCTGAGGTGGCAGGTGTCACGCCAGGGCCACTGCAAGCCTGGCTCGGCTTGCCTGCTTTCTCCAAAGGAGGCTGGCCGACCAGCCGAACCTGGCACCTGGGCCAGGCCCCTTCCAAGGGGACGAGTTCCAGAGGCTAGAGCCCTGGGGGCGGCTGCCAAGTCTCCTGGGGCGTGTGCTGGGCCCCCGTCAGAGGAGGAAGCAGCCTGCTAAACGGTGTGCCAGGCCTGAGATCTGGAGGCCTCCCACAGCCGGGTCCCTGTCCTGCCCAGGCCCCCCGAGGGAGGACGATGGTCGGGAAGTGGCGAGCGGGGTGGGGCTGGCGCCAAGCCTGCCCTTGGATGCCCCGGGGAAGGGCGCCGGGGGATGGGCTGCCCCTGGCCAGGTCTGAGGGACCGACCCAGCTCGGGGCTGTCGGGGGCAGAGAGAGAACCCCCCTCCGCCCTTTCCCTTCAGGTTCTTAGGGCTGGCCAAATCCTTCCCAAGACAGCTTGTCTGGAGAAAATCAGACCCAGCTGAAGAACATGTGTCCATGGGGGAAACCCGGGAAACTGAGTCTCCCCACACAATAGCAGAGATTCTCATCTTGCATCCTCTCCTGAGCTAATGACAAAGGTGGATGTCCCGGGTGGGTGGGCCTGTGGAATGGGAGAGGGGAGGAAGTCTATTGTCATGCAGAGGGACATGGAAAGACTTGTCTGAAGCTTATCCCCTGCACTGGGGTCAGGTCGGGAAGGGACGGCACAGAGGTGAGCAGGAACCAACCGGCCTCTCTGTGGTGGGGCTGGCCCCGGGGCAGGCGTGGGGGTGATGGCTGGAAGTGGGATGGCGCGTGAGTTGGCACCAGCCAGCGGTGGAGGCAGAGACTCAGAGGTCAGGGATCTCTCTCTCTGTCTCTGTCTCTCTCTCTCTCCCTCAGGGAGCTGAGGAGAGTAAGGTGGCGCCCCCTGCCCACCTCGCCTACCTCTCCATGGGCCCTTCTTTCTCTGGCCGCTCCGGGAGCCCTGCGGGCTTGGGTTCAACCCCCCACACACGGCACAGGCCAAGGGCGCATGCGCGACCGCCGGGGCCTAGGGCTGGCCTCGGGGGGCGGGGGGGGTCCTCAGTGAAGGCCCCGCCCTCCCTCCAGGCTCTGACCCAGCTGCAGCTCTTCCATCGCCGCCCTTCTGACCTCGGCTTCAGCTGTCTCCCTCCCCTCCCCCACTCCCACTCAGCTTGCAGGCCGCTTCCCTGCCTTGAAAGCATGGCTCTGGCCCTGAGGGCCACAGACCTACTGGGCTTCAAGCTCAAGGCTCTGCCTGGGCCTGCTGCTTCGGCCAGGGGCTCATTTTTTCCTGGAAAGACAAAGCCATGGCCTCACCCCACGCCTGCACTTTGCCACGGCAGGCAGCCCAGATGTAGGAAAGGCTCTGTGGAGTCAGAAGTGCCGAGACAGGCAGATGGCACCAGAGGGTTTGGGGGCCAGGGCGCAACTGGGCTAGCCCCTCCTCCCGGGAGTCGGGGAGGCCCGGCCTTCCTAGTGCCCAGGCCACGGCTCCGGGGAGAAACCCGCCATGGAGGGCACGCGGGAGGCCCTCTGCCTGAGGTGGCAGGTGTCACGCCAGGGCCACTGCAAGCCTGGCTCGGCTTGCCTGCTTTCTCCAAAGGAGGCTGGCCGACCAGCCGAACCTGGCACCTGGGCCAGGCCCCTTCCAAGGGGATGAGTTCCAGAGGCTAGAGCCCTGGGGGCGGCTGCCAAGTCTCCTGGGGCGTGTGCTGGGCCCCCGTCAGAGGAGGAAGCAGCCTGCTAAACGGTGTGCCAGGCCTGAGATCTGGAGGCCTCCCACAGCCGGGTCCCTGTCCTGCCCAGGCCCCCCGAGGGAGGACGATGGTCGGGCAGTGGCGAGCGGGGTGGGGCTGGCGCCGAGCCTGCCCTTGGATGCCCCGGGGAAGGGCGCCGGGGGATGGGCTGCCCCTGGCCAGGTCTGAGGGACCGACCCAGCTCGGGGCTGTCGGGGGCAGAGAGAGAACCCCCCTCCGCCCTTTCCCTTCAGGTTCTTAGGGCTGGCCAAATCCTTCCCAAGACAGCTTGTCTGGAGAAAATCAGACCCAGCTGAAGAACATGTGTCCATGGGGGAAACCCGGGAAACTGAGTCTCCCCACACAATAGCAGAGATTCTCATCTTGCATCCTCTCCTGAGCTAATGACAAAGGTGGATGTCCCGGGTGGGTGGGCCTGTGGAATGGGAGAGGGGAGGAAGTCTATTGTCATGCAGAGGGACATGGAAAGACTTGTCTGAAGCTTATCCCCTGCACTGGGGTCAGGTCGGGAAGGGACGGCACAGAGGTGAGCAGGAACCAACCGGCCTCTCTGTGGTGGGGCTGGCCCCGGGGCAGGCGTGGGGGTGATGGCTGGAAGTGGGATGGCGCGTGAGTTGGCACCAGCCAGCGGTGGAGGCAGAGACTCAGAGGTCAGGGATCTCTCTCTCTGTCTCTGTCTCTCTCTCTCTCCCTCAGGGAGCTGAGGAGAGTAAGGTGGCGCCCCCTGCCCACCTCGCCTACCTCTCCATGGGCCCTTCTTTCTCTGGCCGCTCCGGGAGCCCTGCGGGCTTGGGTTCAACCCCCCACACACCGCACAGGCCAAGGGCGCATGCGCGACCGCCGGGGCCTAGGGCTGGCCTCGGGGGGCGGGGGGGTCCTCAGTGAAGGCCCCGTCCTCCCTCCAGGCTCTGACCCAGCTGCAGCTCTTCCATCGCCGCCCTTCTGGACTCGGCTTCAGCTGTCTCCCTCCCCTCCCCCACTCCCACTCAGCTTGCAGGCCGCTTCCCTGCCTTGAAAGCATGGCTCTGGCCCTGAGGGCCACAGACCTACTGGGCTTCAAGCTCAAGGCTCTGCCTGGGCCTGCTGCTTCGGCCAGGGGCTCATTTTTTCCTGGAAAGACAAAGCCATGGCCTCACCCCACGCCTGCGCTTTGCCACGGCAGGCAGCCCAGATGTAGGAAAGGCTCTGTGGAGTCAGAAGTGCCGAGACAGGCAGATGGCACCAGAGGGTTTGGGGGCCAGGGCGCAACTGGGCTAGCCCCTCCTCCCGGGAGTCGGGGAGGCCCCACCTTCCTAGTGCCCAGGCCACGGCTCCGGGGAGAAACCCGCCATGGAGGGCACGCGGGAAGCCCTCTGCCTGAGGTGGCAGGTGTCACGCCAGGGCCACTGCAAGCCTGGCTCGGTTTGCCTGCTTTCTCCAAAGGAGGCTGGCCGACCAGCCGAACCTGGCACCTGGGCCAGGCCCGTTCCAAGGGGACGAGTTCCAGAGGCTAGAGCCCTGGGGGCGGCTGCCAAGTCTCGTGGGGCGTGTGCTGGGCCCCCGTCAGAGGAGGAAGCAGCCTGCTAAACGGTGTGCCAGGCCTGAGATCTGGAGGCCTCCCACAGCCGGGTCCCTGTCCTGCCCAGGCCCCCCGAGGGAGGACGATGGTCGGGCAGTGGCGAGCGGGGTGGGGCTGGCAACGAGCCTGCCCTTGGATGCCCCGGGGAAGGGCGCCGGGGGATGGGCTGCCCCTGGCCAGGTCTGAGGGACCGACCCAGCTCGGGGCTGTCGGGGGCAGAGAGAACCCCCCTCCGCCCTTTCCCTTCAGGTTCTTAGGGCTGGCCAAATCCTTCCCAAGACAGCTTGTCTGGAGAAAATCAGACCCAGCTGAAGAACATGTGTCCATGGGGGAAACCCGGGAAACTGAGTCTCCCCACACAATAGCAGAGATTCTCATCTTGCATCCTCTCCTGAGCTAATGACAAAGGTGGATGTCCCGGGTGGGTGGGCCTGTGGAATGGGAGAGGGGAGGAAGTCTATTGTCATGCAGAGGGACATGGAAAGACTTGTCTGAAGCTTATCCCCTGCACTGGGGTCAGGTCGGGAAGGGACGGCACAGAGGTGAGCAGGAACCAACCGGCCTCTCTGTGGTGGGGCTGGCCCCGGGGCAGGCGTGGGGGTGATGGCTGGAAGTGGGATGGCGCGTGAGTTGGCACCAGCCAGCGGTGGAGGCAGAGACTCAGAGGTCAGGGATCTCTCTCTCTGTCTCTGTCTCTCTCTCTCTCCCTCAGGGAGCTGAGGAGAGTAAGGTGGCGCCCCCTGCCCACCTCGCCTACCTCTCCATGGGCCCTTCTTTCTCTGGCCGCTCCGGGAGCCCTGCGGGCTTGGGTTCAACCCCCCACACACCGCACAGGCCAAGGGCGCATGCGCGACCGCCGGGGCCTAGGGCTGGCCTCGGGGGGCGGGGGGGTCCTCAGTGAAGGCCCCGTCCTCCCTCCAGGCTCTGACCCAGCTGCAGCTCTTCCATCGCCGCCCTTCTGGACTCGGCTTCAGCTGTCTCCCTCCCCTCCCCCACTCCCACTCAGCTTGCAGGCCGCTTCCCTGCCTTGAAAGCATGGCTCTGGCCCTGAGGGTCACAGACCTACTGGGCTTCAAGCTCAAGGCTCTGCCTGGGCCTGCTGCTTCGGCCAGTGGCTCATTTTTTCCTGGAAAGACAAAGCCATGGCCTCAGCCCACGCCTGCGCTTTGCCACGGCAGGCAGCCCAGATGTAGGAAAGGCTCTGTGGAGTCAGAAGTGCCGAGACAGGCAGATGGCACCAGAGGGTTTGGGGGCCAGGGCGCAAGTGGGCTAGCCCCTCCTCCCGGGAGTCGGGGAGGCCCGGCCTTCCTAGTGCCCAGGCCGCGGCTCCGGGGAGAAACCCGACATGGAGGGCACGCGGGAAGCCCTCTGCCTGAGGTGGCAGGTGTCACGCCAGGGCCACTGCAAGCCTGGCTCGGCTTGCCTGCTTTCTCCAAAGGAGGCTGGCCGACCAGCCGAACCTGGCACCTGGGCCAGGCCCCTTCCAAGGGGACGAGTTCCAGAGGCTAGAGCCCTGGGGGCGGCTGCCAAGTCTCCTGGGGCGTGTGCTGGGCCCCCGTCAGAGGAGGAAGCAGCCTGCTAAACGGTGTGCCAGGCCTGAGATCTGGAGGCCTCCCACAGCCGGGTCCCTGTCCTGCCCAGGCCCCCCGAGGGAGGACGATGGTCGGGCAGTGGCGAGCGGGGTGGGGCTGGCGCCGAGCCTGCCCTTGGATGCCCCGGGGAAGGGCGCCGGGGGATGGGCTGCCCCTGGCCAGGTCTGAGGGACCGACCCAGCTCGGGGCTGTCGGGGGCAGAGAGAGAACCCCCCTCCGCCCTTTCCCTTCAGGTTCTTAGGGCTGGCCAAATCCTTCCCAAGACAGCTTGTCTGGAGAAAATCAGACCCAGCTGAAGAACATGTGTCCATGGGGGAAACCCGGGAAACTGAGTCTCCCCACACAATAGCAGAGATTCTCATCTTGCATCCTCTCCTGAGCTAATGACAAAGGTGGATGTCCCGGGTGGGTGGGCCTGTGGAATGGGAGAGGGGAGGAAGTCTATTGTCATGCAGAGGGACATGGAAAGACTTGTCTGAAGCTTATCCCCTGCACTGGGGTCAGGTCGGGAAGGGACGGCACAGAGGTGAGCAGGAACCAACCGGCCTCTCTGTGGTGGGGCTGGCCCCGGGGCAGGCGTGGGGGTGATGGCTGGAAGTGGGATGGCGCGTGAGTTGGCACCAGCCAGCGGTGGAGGCAGAGACTCAGAGGTCAGGGATCTCTCTCTCTGTCTCTGTCTCTCTCTCTCTCCCTCAGGGAGCTGAGGAGAGTAAGGTGGCGCCCCCTGCCCACCTCGCCTACCTCTCCATGGGCCCTTCTTTCTCTGGCCGCTCCGGGAGCCCTGCGGGCTTGGGTTCAACCCCCCACACACCGCACAGGCCAAGGGCGCATGCGCGACCGCCGGGGCCTAGGGCTGGCCTCGGGGGGCGGGGGGGTCCTCAGTGAAGGCCCCGTCCTCCCTCCAGGCTCTGACCCAGCTGCAGCTCTTCCATCGCCGCCCTTCTGGACTCGGCTTCAGCTGTCTCCCTCCCCTCCCCCACTCCCACTCAGCTTGCAGGCCGCTTCCCTGCCTTGAAAGCATGGCTCTGGCCCTGAGGGCCACAGACCTACTGGGCTTCAAGCTCAAGGCTCTGCCTGGGCCTGCTGCTTCGGCCAGGGGCTCATTTTTTCCTGGAAAGACAAAGCCATGGCCTCACCCCACGCCTGCGCTTTGCCACGGCAGGCAGCCCAGATGTAGGAAAGGCTCTGTGGAGTCAGAAGTGCCGAGACAGGCAGATGGCACCAGAGGGTTTGGGGGCCAGGGCGCAACTGGGCTAGCCCCTCCTCCCGGGAGTCGGGGAGGCCCGGCCTTCCTAGTGCCCAGGCCACGGCTCCGGGGAGAAACCCGCCATGGAGGGCACGCGGGAGGCCCTCTGCCTGAGGTGGCAGGTGTCACGCCAGGGCCACTGCAAGCCTGGCTCGGCTTGCCTGCTTTCTCCAAAGGAGGCTGGCCGACCAGCCGAACCTGGCACCTGGGCCAGGCCCCTTCCAAGGGGACGAGTTCCAGAGGCTAGAGCCCTGGGGGCGGCTGCCAAGTCTCCTGGGGCGTGTGCTGGGCCCCCGTCAGAGGAGGAAGCAGCCTGCTAAACGGTGTGCCAGGCCTGAGATCTGGAGGCCTCCCACAGCCGGGTCCCTGTCCTGCCCAGGCCCCCCGAGGGAGGACGATGGTCGGGCAGTGGCGAGCGGGGTGGGGCTGGCGCCAAGCCTGCCCTTGGATGCCCAGGGGAAGGGCGCCGGGGGATGGGCTGCCCCTGGCCAGGTCTGAGGGACCGACCCAGCTCGGGGCTGTCGGGGGCAGAGAGAGAACCCCCCTCCGCCCTTTCCCTTCAGGTTCTTAGGGCTGGCCAAATCCTTCCCAAGACAGCTTGTCTGGAGAAAATCAGACCCAGCTGAAGAACATGTGTCCATGGGGGAAACCCGGGAAACTGAGTCTCCCCACACAATAGCAGAGATTCTCATCTTGCATCCTCTCCTGAGCTAATGACAAAGGTGGATGTCCCGGGTGGGTGGGCCTGTGGAATGGGAGAGGGGAGGAAGTCTATTGTCATGCAGAGGGACATGGAAAGACTTGTCTGAAGCTTATCCCCTGCACTGGGGTCAGGTCGGGAAGGGACGGCACAGAGGTGAGCAGGAACCAACCGGCCTCTCTGTGGTGGGGCTGGCCCCGGGGCAGGCGTGGGGGTGATGGCTGGAAGTGGGATGGCGCGTGAGTTGGCACCAGCCAGCGGTGGAGGCAGAGACTCAGAGGTCAGGGATCTCTCTCTCTGTCTCTGTCTCTGTCTCTCTCCCTCAGGGAGCTGAGGAGAGTAAGGTGGCGCCCCCTGCCCACCTCGCCTACCTCTCCATGGGCCCTTCTTTCTCTGGCCGCTCCGGGAGCCCTGCGGGCTTGGGTTCAACCCCCCACACACCGCACAGGCCAAGGGCGCATGCGCGACCGCCGGGGCCTAGGGCTGGCCTCGGGGGGCGGGGGGGTCCTCAGTGAAGGCCCCGTCCTCCCTCCAGGCTCTGACCCAGCTGCAGCTCTTCCATCGCCGCCCTTCTGGACTCGGCTTCAGCTGTCTCCCTCCCCTCCCCCACTCCCACTCAGCTTGCAGGCCGCTTCCCTGCCTTGAGAGCATGGCTCTGGCCCTGAGGGCCACAGACCTACTGGGCTTCAAGCTCAAGGCTCTGCCTGGGCCTGCTGCTTCGGCCAGGGGCTCATTTTTTCCTGGAAAGACAAAGCCATGGCCTCACCCCACGCCTGCACTTTGCCACGGCAGGCAGCCCAGATGTAGGAAAGGCTCTGTGGAGTCAGAAGTGCCGAGACAGGCAGATGGCACCAGAGGGTTTGGGGGCCAGGGCGCAACTGGGCTAGCCCCTCCTCCCGGGAGTCAAGGAGGCCGGGCCTTCCTAGTGCCCAGGCCACAGCTCCGGGGAGAAACCCGCCATGAGGGCACGCGGGAAGCCCTCTGCCTGAGTTGGCAGGTGTCACGCCAGGGCCACTGCAAGCCTGGCTCGGCTTGCCTGCTTTCTCCAAAGGAGGCTGGCCGACCAACCGAACCTGGCACCTGGGCCAGGCCCCTTCCAAGGGGACGAGTTCCAGAGGCTAGAGCCCTGGGGGCGGCTGCCAAGTCTCCTGGGGCGTGTGCTGGGCCCCCGTCAGAGGAGGAAGCAGCCTGCTAAACGGTGTGCCAGGCCTGAGATCTGGAGGCCTCCCACACCCGGGTCCCTGTCCTGCCCAGGCCCCCCGAGGGAGGACGATGGTCGGGCAGTGGCGAGCGTGGTGGGGCTGGCAAGGAGCCTGCCCTTGGATGCCCCGGGGAAGGGCGCCGGGGGATGGGCTGCCCCTGGCCAGGTCTGAGGGACCGACCCAGCTCGGGGCTGTCGGGGGCAGAGAGAGAACCCCCCTCCGCCCTTTCCCTTCAGGTGCTTAGGGCTGGCCAAATACTTCCCAAGACAGCTTGTCTGGAGAAAATCAGACCCAGCTGAAGAACATGTGTCCATGGGGGAAACCCGGGAAACTGAGTCTCCCCACACAATAGCAGAGATTCTCATCTTGCATCCTCTCCTGAGCTAATGACAAAGGTGGATGTCCCGGGTGGGTGGGCCTGTGGAATGGGAGAGGGGAGGAAGTCTATTGTCATGCAGAGGGACATGGAAAGACTTGTCTGAAGCTTATCCCCTGCACTGGGGTCAGGTCGGGAAGGGACGGCACAGAGGTGAGCAGGAACCAACCGGCCTCTCTGTGGTGGGGCTGGCCCCGGGGCAGGCGTGGGGGTGATGGCTGGAAGTGGGATGGCGCGTGAGTTGGCACCAGCCAGCGGTGGAGGCAGAGACTCAGAGGTCAGGGATCTCTCTCTCTGTCTCTGTCTCTCTCTCTCTCCCTCAGGGAGCTGAGGAGAGTAAGGTGGCGCCCCCTGCCCACCTCGCCTACCTCTCCATGGGCCCTTCTTTCTCTGGCCGCTCCGGGAGCCCTGCGGGCTTGGGTTCAACCCCCCACACACCGCACAGGCCAAGGGCGCATGCGCGACCGCCGGGGCCTAGGGCTGGCCTCGGGGGGCGGGGGGTCCTCAGTGAAGGCCCCGCCCTCCCTCCAGGCTCTGACCCAGCTGCAGCTCTTCCATCGCCGCCCTTCTGGACTCGGCTTCAGCTGTCTCCCTCCCCTCCCCCACTCCCACTCAGCCTGCAGGCCGCTTCCCTGCCTTGAAAGCATGGCTCTGGCACTGAGGGCCACAGACCTACTGGGCTTCAAGCTCAAGGCTCTGCCTGGGCCTGCTGCTTCGGCCAGGGGCTCATTTTTTCCTGGAAAGACAAAGCCATGGCCTCACCCCACGCCTGCACTTTGCCACGGCAGGCAGCCCAGATGTAGGAAAGGCTCTGTGGAGTCAGAAGTGCCGAGACAGGCAGATGGCACCAGAGGGTTTGGGGGCCAGGGCGCAACTGGGCTAGCCCCTCCTCCCGGGAGTCGGGGAGGCCCGGCCTTCCTAGTGCCCAGGCCACGGCTCCGGGGAGAAACCCGCCATGGAGGGCACGCGGGAGGCCCTCTGCCTGAGGTGGCAGGTGTCACGCCAGGGCCACTGCAAGCCTGGCTCGGCTTGCCTGCTTTCTCCAAAGGAGGCTGGCCGACCAGCCGAACCTGGCACCTGGGCCAGGCCCCTTCCAAGGGGATGAGTTCCAGAGGCTAGAGCCCTGGGGGCGGCTGCCAAGTCTCGTGGGGCGTGTGCTGGGCCCCCGTCAGAGGAGGAAGCAGCCTGCTAAACGGTGTGCCAGGCCTGAGATCTGGAGGCCTCCCACAGCCGGGTCCCTGTCCTGCCCAGGCCCCCCGAGGGAGGACGATGGTCGGGCAGTGGCGAGCGGGGTGGGGCTGGCGCCGAGCCTGCCCTTGGATGCCCCGGGGAAGGGCGCCGGGGGATGGGCTGCCCCTGGCCAGGTCTGAGGGACCGACCCAGCTCGGGGCTGTCGGGGGCAGAGAGAGAACCCCCCTCCGCCCTTTCCCTTCAGGTTCTTAGGGCTGGCCAAATCCTTCCCAAGACAGCTTGTCTGGAGAAAATCAGACCCAGCTGAAGAACATGTGTCCATGGGGGAAACCCGGGAAACTGAGTCTCCCCACACAATAGCAGAGATTCTCATCTTGCATCCTCTCCTGAGCTAATGACAAAGGTGGATGTCCCGGGTGGGTGGGCCTGTGGAATGGGAGAGGGGAGGAAGTCTATTGTCATGCAGAGGGACATGGAAAGACTTGTCTGAAGCTTATCCCCTGCACTGGGGTCAGGTCGGGAAGGGACGGCACAGAGGTGAGCAGGAACCAACCGGCCTCTCTGTGGTGGGGCTGGCCCCGGGGCAGGCGTGGGGGTGATGGCTGGAAGTGGGATGGCGCGTGAGTTGGCACCAGCCAGCGGTGGAGGCAGAGACTCAGAGGTCAGGGATCTCTCTCTCTGTCTCTGTCTCTCTCTCTCTCCCTCAGGGAGCTGAGGAGAGTAAGGTGGCGCCCCCTGCCCACCTCGCCTACCTCTCCATGGGCCCTTCTTTCTCTGGCCGCTCCGGGAGCCCTGCGGGCTTGGGTTCAACCCCCCACACACCGCACAGGCCAAGGGCGCATGCGCGACCGCCGGGGCCTAGGGCTGGCCTCGGGGGGCGGGGGGGTCCTCAGTGAAGGCCCCGTCCTCCCTCCAGGCTCTGACCCAGCTGCAGCTCTTCCATCGCCGCCCTTCTGGACTCGGCTTCAGCTGTCTCCCTCCCCTCCCCCACTCCCACTCAGCTTGCAGGCCGCTTCCCTGCCTTGAAAGCATGGCTCTGGCCCTGAGGGCCACAGACCTACTGGGCTTCAAGCTCAAGGCTCTGCCTGGGCCTGCTGCTTCGGCCAGGGGCTCATTTTTTCCTGGAAAGACAAAGCCATGGCCTCAGCCCACGCCTGCGCTTTGCCACGGCAGGCAGCCCAGATGTAGGAAAGGCTCTGTGGAGTCAGAAGTGCCGAGACAGGCAGATGGCACCAGAGGGTTTGGGGGCCAGGGCGCAACTGGGCTAGCCCCTCCTCCCGGGAGTCGGGGAGGCCCCACCTTCCTAGTGCCCAGGCCACGGCTCCGGGGAGAAACCCGCCATGGAGGGCACGCGGGAAGCCCTCTGCCTGAGGTGGCAGGTGTCACGCCAGGGCCACTGCAAGCCTGGCTCGGCTTGCCTGCTTTCTCCAAAGGAGGCTGGCCGACCAGCCGAACCTGGCACCTGGGCCAGGCCCGTTCCAAGGGGACGAGTTCCAGAGGCTAGAGCCCTGGGGGCGGCTGCCAAGTCTCGTGGGGCGTGTGCTGGGCCCCCGTCAGAGGAGGAAGCAGCCTGCTAAACGGTGTGCCAGGCCTGAGATCTGGAGGCCTCCCACAGCCGGGTCCCTGTCCTGCCCAGGCCCCCCGAGGGAGGACGATGGTCGGGCAGTGGCGAGCGGGGTGGGGCTGGCAACGAGCCTGCCCTTGGATGCCCCGGGGAAGGGCGCCGGGGGATGGGCTGCCCCTGGCCAGGTCTGAGGGACCGACCCAGCTCGGGGCTGTCGGGGGCAGAGAGAGAACCCCCCTCCGCCCTTTCCCTTCAGGTTCTTAGGGCTGGCCAAATCCTTCCCAAGACAGCTTGTCTGGAGAAAATCAGACCCAGCTGAAGAACATGTGTCCATGGGGGAAACCCGGGAAACTGAGTCTCCCCACACAATAGCAGAGATTCTCATCTTGCATCCTCTCCTGAGCTAATGACAAAGGTGGATGTCCCGGGTGGGTGGGCCTGTGGAATGGGAGAGGGGAGGAAGTCTATTGTCATGCAGAGGGACATGGAAAGACTTGTCTGAAGCTTATCCCCTGCACTGGGGTCAGGTCGGGAAGGGACGGCACAGAGGTGAGCAGGAACCAACCGGCCTCTCTGTGGTGGGGCTGGCCCCGGGGCAGGCGTGGGGGTGATGGCTGGAAGTGGGATGGCGCGTGAGTTGGCACCAGCCAGCGGTGGAGGCAGAGACTCAGAGGTCAGGGATCTCTCTCTCTGTCTCTGTCTCTCTCTCTCTCCCTCAGGGAGCTGAGGAGAGTAAGGTGGCGCCCCCTGCCCACCTCGCCTACCTCTCCATGGGCCCTTCTTTCTCTGGCCGCTCCGGGAGCCCTGCGGGCTTGGGTTCAACCCCCCACACACCGCACAGGCCAAGGGCGCATGCGCGACCGCCGGGGCCTAGGGCTGGCCTCGGGGGGCGGGGGGGTCCTCAGTGAAGGCCCCGCCCCCCCTCCAGGCTCTGACCCAGCTGCAGCTCTTCCATCGCCGCCCTTCTGGACTCGGCTTCAGCTGTCTCCCTCCCCTCCCCCACTCCCACTCAGCTTGCAGGCCGCTTCCCTGCCTTGAAAGCATGGCTCTGGCCCTGAGGGCCACAGACCTACTGGGCTTCAAGCTCAAGGCTCTGCCTGGGCCTGCTGCTTCGGCCAGGGGCTCATTTTTTCCTGGAAAGACAAAGCCATGGCCTCACCCCACGCCTGCGCTTTGCCACGGCAGGCAGCCCAGATGTAGGAAAGGCTCTGTGGAGTCAGAAGTGCCGAGACAGGCAGATGGCACCAGAGGGTTTGGGGGCCAGGGCGCAACTGGGCTAGCCCCTCCTCCCGGGAGTCGGGGAGGCCCGGCCTTCCTAGTGCCCAGGCCACGGCTCCGGGGAGAAACCCGCCATGGAGGGCACGCGGGAGGCCCTCTGCCTGAGGTGGCAGGTGTCACGCCAGGGCCACTGCAAGCCTGGCTCGGCTTGCCTGCTTTCTCCAAAGGAGGCTGGCCGACCAGCCGAACCTGGCACCTGGGCCAGGCCCCTTCCAAGGGGACGAGTTCCAGAGGCTAGAGCCCTGGGGGCGGCTGCCAAGTCTCCTGGGGCGTGTGCTGGGCCCCCGTCAGAGGAGGAAGCAGCCTGCTAAACGGTGTGCCAGGCCTGAGATCTGGAGGCCTCCCACAGCCGGGTCCCTGTCCTGCCCAGGCCCCCCGAGGGAGGACGATGGTCGGGCAGTGGCGAGCGGGGTGGGGCTGGCGCCAAGCCTGCCCTTGGATGCCCCGGGGAAGGGCGCCGGGGGATGGGCTGCCCCTGGCCAGGTCTGAGGGACCGACCCAGCTCGGGGCTGTCGGGGGCAGAGAGAGAACCCCCCTCCGCCCTTTCCCTTCAGGTTCTTAGGGCTGGCCAAATCCTTCCCAAGACAGCTTGTCTGGAGAAAATCAGACCCAGCTGAAGAACATGTGTCCATGGGGCAAACCCGGGAAACTGAGTCTCCCCACACAATAGCAGAGATTCTCATCTTGCATCCTCTCCTGAGCTAATGACAAAGGTGGATGTCCCGGGTGGGTGGGCCTGTGGAATGGGAGAGGGGAGGAAGTCTATTGTCATGCAGAGGGACATGGAAAGACTTGTCTGAAGCTTATCCCCTGCACTGGGGTCAGGTCGGGAAGGGACGGCACAGAGGTGAGCAGGAACCAACCGGCCTCTCTGTGGTGGGGCTGGCCCCGGGGCAGGCGTGGGGGTGATGGCTGGAAGTGGGATGGCGCGTGAGTTGGCACCAGCCAGCGGTGGAGGCAGAGACTCAGAGGTCAGGGATCTCTCTCTCTGTCTCTGTCTCTCTCTCTCTCCCTCAGGGAGCTGAGGAGAGTAAGGTGGCGCCCCCTGCCCACCTCGCCTACCTCTCCATGGGCCCTTCTTTCTCTGGCCGCTCCGGGAGCCCTGCGGGCTTGGGTTCAACCCCCCACACACCGCACAGGCCAAGGGCGCATGCGCGACCGCCGGGGCCTAGGGCTGGCCTCGGGGGGCGGGGGGGTCCTCAGTGAAGGCCCCGCCCTCCCTCCAGGCTCTGACCCAGCTGCAGCTCTTCCATCGCCGCCCTTCTGACCTCGGCTTCAGCTGTCTCCCTCCCCTCCCCCACTCCCACTCAGCTTGCAGGCCGCTTCCCTGCCTTGAAAGCATGGCTCTGGCCCTGAGGGCCACAGACCTACTGGGCTTCAAGCTCAAGGCTCTGCCTGGGCCTGCTGCTTCGGCCAGGGGCTCATTTTTTCCTGGAAAGACAAAGCCATGGCCTCACCCCACGCCTGCACTTTGCCACGGCAGGCAGCCCAGATGTAGGAAAGGCTCTGTGGAGTCAGAAGTGCCGAGACAGGCAGATGGCACCAGAGGGTTTGGGGGCCAGGGCGCAAGTGGGCTAGCCCCTCCTCCCGGGAGTCGGGGAGGCCCGGCCTTCCTAGTGCCCAGGCCACGGCTCCGGGGAGAAACCCGCCATGGAGGGCACGCGGGAGGCCCTCTGCCTGAGGTGGCAGGTGTCACGCCAGGGCCACTGCAAGCCTGGCTCGGCTTGCCTGCTTTCTCCAAAGGAGGCTGGCCGACCAGCCGAACCTTGCACCTGGGCCAGGCCCCTTCCAAGGGGATGAGTTCCAGAGGCTAGAGCCCTGGGGGCGGCTGCCAAGTCTCCTGGGGCGTGTGCTGGGCCCCCGTCAGAGGAGGAAGCAGCCTGCTAAACGGTGTGCCAGGCCTGAGATCTGGAGGCCTCCCACAGCCGGGTCCCTGTCCTGCCCAGGCCCCCCGAGGGAGGACGATGGTCGGGCAGTGGCGAGCGGGGTGGGGCTGGCGCCGAGCCTGCCCTTGGATGCCCCGGGGAAGGGCGCCGGGGGATGGGCTGCCCCTGGCCAGGTCTGAGGGACCGACCCAGCTCGGGGCTGTCGGGGGCAGAGAGAGAACCCCCCTCCGCCCTTTCCCTTCAGGTTCTTAGGGCTGGCCAAATCCTTCCCAAGACAGCTTGTCTGGAGAAAATCAGACCCAGCTGAAGAACATGTGTCCATGGGGGAAACCCGGGAAACTGAGTCTCCCCACACAATAGCAGAGATTCTCATCTTGCATCCTCTCCTGAGCTAATGACAAAGGTGGATGTCCCGGGTGGGTGGGCCTGTGGAATGGGAGAGGGGAGGAAGTCTATTGTCATGCAGAGGGACATGGAAAGACTTGTCTGAAGCTTATCCCCTGCACTGGGGTCAGGTCGGGAAGGGGCGGCACAGAGGTGAGCAGGAACCAACCGGCCTCTCTGTGGTGGGGCTGGCCCCGGGGCAGGCGTGGGGGTGATGGCTGGAAGTGGGATGGCGCGTGAGTTGGCACCAGCCAGCGGTGGAGGCAGAGACTCAGAGGTCAGGGATCTCTCTCTCTGTCTCTGTCTCTCTCTCTCTCCCTCAGGGAGCTGAGGAGAGTAAGGTGGCGCCCCCTGCCCACCTCGCCTACCTCTCCATGGGCCCTTCTTTCTCTGGCCGCTCCGGGAGCCCTGCGGGCTTGGGTTCAACCCCCCACACACCGCACAGCCCAAGGGCGCATGCGCGACCGCCGGGGCCTAGGGCTGGCCTCGGGGGGCGGGGGGGTCCTCAGTGAAGGCCCCGTCCTCCCTCCAGGCTCTGACCCAGCTGCAGCTCTTCCATCGCCGCCCTTCTGGACTCGGCTTCAGCTGTCTCCCTCCCCTCCCCCACTCCCACTCAGCTTGCAGGCCGCTTCCCTGCCTTGAAAGCATGGCTCTGGCCCTGAGGGCCACAGACCTACTGGGCTTCAAGCTCAAGGCTCTGCCTGGGCCTGCTGCTTCGGCCAGGGGCTCATTTTTTCCTGGAAAGACAAAGCCATGGCCTCACCCCACGCCTGCGCTTTGCCACGGCAGGCAGCCCAGATGTAGGAAAGGCTCTGTGGAGTCAGAAGTGCCGAGACAGGCAGATGGCACCAGAGGGTTTGGGGGCCAGGGCGCAAGTGGGCTAGCCCCTCCTCCCGGGAGTCGGGGAGGCCCGGCCTTCCTAGTGCCCAGGCCGCGGCTCCGGGGAGAAACCCGACATGGAGGGCACGCGGGAAGCCCTCTGCCTGAGGTGGCAGGTGTCACGCCAGGGCCACTGCAAGCCTGGCTCGGCTTGCCTGCTTTCTCCAAAGGAGGCTGGCCGACCAGCCGAACCTGGCACCTGGGCCAGGCCCCTTCCAAGGGGACGAGTTCCAGAGGCTAGAGCCCTGGGGGCGGCTGCCAAGTCTCCTGGGGCGTGTGCTGGGCCCCCGTCAGAGGAGGAAGCAGCCTGCTAAACGGTGTGCCAGGCCTGAGATCTGGAGGCCTCCCACAGCCGGGTCCCTGTCCTGCCCAGGCCCCCCGAGGGAGGACGATGGTCGGGCAGTGGCGAGCGGGGTGGGGCTGGCGCCGAGCCTGCCCTTGGATGCCCCGGGGAAGGGCGCCGGGGGATGGGCTGCCCCTGGCCAGGTCTGAGGGACCGACCCAGCTCGGGGCTGTCGGGGGCAGAGAGAGAACCCCCCTCCGCCCTTTCCCTTCAGGTGCTTAGGGCTGGCCAAATCCTTCCCAAGACAGCTTGTCTGGAGAAAATCAGACCCAGCTGAAGAACATGTGTCCATGGGGGAAACCCGGGAAACTGAGTCTCCCCACACAATAGCAGAGATTCTCATCTTGCATCCTCTCCTGAGCTAATGACAAAGGTGGATGTCCCGGGTGGGTGGGCCTGTGGAATGGGAGAGGGGAGGAAGTCTATTGTCATGCAGAGGGACATGGAAAGACTTGTCTGAAGCTTATCCCCTGCACTGGGGTCAGGTCGGGAAGGGACGGCACAGAGGTGAGCAGGAACCAACCGGCCTCTCTGTGGTGGGGCTGGCCCCGGGGCAGGCGTGGGGGTGATGGCTGGAAGTGGGATGGCGCGTGAGTTGGCACCAGCCAGCGGTGGAGGCAGAGACTCAGAGGTCAGGGATCTCTCTCTCTGTCTCTGTCTCTCTCTCTCTCCCTCAGGGAGCTGAGGAGAGTAAGGTGGCGCCCCCTGCCCACCTCGCCTACCTCTCCATGGGCCCTTCTTTCTCTGGCCGCTCCGGGAGCCCTGCGGGCTTGGGTTCAACCCCCCACACACCGCACAGGCCAAGGGCGCATGCGCGACCGCCGGGGCCTAGGGCTGGCCTCGGGGGGCAGGGGGGTCCTCAGTGAAGGCCCCGTCCTCCCTCCAGGCTCTGACCCAGCTGCAGCTCTTCCATCGCCGCCCTTCTGGACTCGGCTTCAGCTGTCTCCCTCCCCTCCCCCACTCCCACTCAGCTTGCAGGCCGCTTCCCTGCCTTGAAAGCATGGCTCTGGCCCTGAGGGCCACAGACCTACTGGGCTTCAAGCTCAAGGCTCTGCCTGGGCCTGCTGCTTCGGCCAGGGGCTCATTTTTTCCTGGAAAGACAAAGCCATGGCCTCACCCCACGCCTGCACTTTGCCACGGCAGGCAACCCAGATGTAGGAAAGGCTCTGTGGAGTCAGAAGTGCCGAGACAGGCAGATGGCACCAGAGGGTTTGGGGGCCAGGGCGCAACTGGGCTAGCCCCTCCTCCCGGGAGTCGGGGAGGCCCGGCCTTCCTAGTGCCCAGGCCACGGCTCCGGGGAGAAACCCGCCATGGAGGGCACGCGGGAGGCCCTCTGCCTGAGGTGGCAGGTGTCACGCCAGGGCCACTGCAAGCCTGGCTCGGCTTGCCTGCTTTCTCCAAAGGAGGCTGGCCGACCAGCCGAACCTGGCACCTGGGCCAGGCCCCTTCCAAGGGGATGAGTTCCAGAGGCTAGAGCCCTGGGGGCGGCTGCCAAGTCTCCTGGGGCGTGTGCTGGGCCCCCGTCAGAGGAGGAAGCAGCCTGCTAAACGGTGTGCCAGGCCTGAGATCTGGAGGCCTCCCACAGCCGGGTCCCTGTCCTGCCCAGGCCCCCCGAGGGAGGACGATGGTCGGGCAGTGGCGAGCGGGGTGGGGCTGGCGCCGAGCCTGCCCTTGGATGCCCCGGGGAAGGGCGCCGGGGGATGGGCTGCCCCTGGCCAGGTCTGAGGGACCGACCCAGCTCGGGGCTGTCGGGGGCAGAGAGAGAACCCCCCTCCGCCCTTTCCCTTCAGGTTCTTAGGGCTGGCCAAATCCTTCCCAAGACAGCTTGTCTGGAGAAAATCAGACCCAGCTGAAGAACATGTGTCCATGGGGGAAACCCGGGAAACTGAGTCTCCCCACACAATAGCAGAGATTCTCATCTTGCATCCTCTCCTGAGCTAATGACAAAGGTGGATGTCCCGGGTGGGTGGGCCTGTGGAATGGGAGAGGGGAGGAAGTCTATTGTCATGCAGAGGGACATGGAAAGACTTGTCTGAAGCTTATCCCCTGCACTGGGGTCAGGTCGGGAAGGGACGGCACAGAGGTGAGCAGGAACCAACCGGCCTCTCTGTGGTGGGGCTGGCCCCGGGGCAGGCGTGGGGGTGATGGCTGGAAGTGGGATGGCGCGTGAGTTGGCACCAGCCAGCGGTGGAGGCAGAGACTCAGAGGTCAGGGATCTCTCTCTCTGTCTCTGTCTCTCTCTCTCTCCCTCAGGGAGCTGAGGAGAGTAAGGTGGCGCCCCCTGCCCACCTCGCCTACCTCTCCATGGGCCCTTCTTTCTCTGGCCGCTCCGGGAGCCCTGCGGGCTTGGGTTCAACCCCCCACACACCGCACAGGCCAAGGGCGCATGCGCGACCGCCGGGGCCTAGGGCTGGCCTCGGGGGGCGGGGGGGTCCTCAGTGAAGGCCCCGTCCTCCCTCCAGGCTCTGACCCAGCTGCAGCTCTTCCATCGCCGCCCTTCTGGACTCGGCTTCAGCTGTCTCCCTCCCCTCCCCCAATCCCACTCAGCTTGCAGGCCGCTTCCCTGCCTTGAAAGCATGGCTCTGGCCCTGAGGGCCACAGACCTACTGGGCTTCAAGCTCAAGGCTCTGCCTGGGCCTGCTGCTTCGGCCAGGGGCTCATTTTTTCCTGGAAAGACAAAGCCATGGCCTCAGCCCACGCCTGCGCTTTGCCACGGCAGGCAGCCCAGATGTAGGAAAGGCTCTGTGGAGTCAGAAGTGCCGAGACAGGCAGATGGCACCAGAGGGTTTGGGGGCCAGGGCGCAACTGGGCTAGCCCCTCCTCCCGGGAGTCGGGGAGGCCCCACCTTCCTAGTGCCCAGGCCACGGCTCCGGGGAGAAACCCGCCATGGAGGGCACGCGGGAAGCCCTCTGCCTGAGGTGGCAGGTGTCACGCCAGGGCCACTGCAAGCCTGGCTCGGCTTGCCTGCTTTCTCCAAAGGAGGCTGGCCGACCAGCCGAACCTGGCACCTGGGCCAGGCCCGTTCCAAGGGGACGAGTTCCAGAGGCTAGAGCCCTGGGGGCGGCTGCCAAGTCTCGTGGGGCGTGTGCTGGGCCCCCGTCAGAGGAGGAAGCAGCCTGCTAAACGGTGTGCCAGGCCTGAGATCTGGAGGCCTCCCACAGCCGGGTCCCTGTCCTGCCCAGGCCCCCCGAGGGAGGACGATGGTCGGGCAGTGGCGAGCGGGGTGGGGCTGGCAACGAGCCTGCCCTTGGATGCCCCGGGGAAGGGCGCCGGGGGATGGGCTGCCCCTGGCCAGGTCTGAGGGACCGACCCAGCTCGGGGCTGTCGGGGGCAGAGAGAGAACCCCCCTCCGCCCTTTCCCTTCAGGTTCTTAGGGCTGGCCAAATCCTTCCCAAGACAGCTTGTCTGGAGAAAATCAGACCCAGCTGAAGAACATGTGTCCATGGGGGAAACCCGGGAAACTGAGTCTCCCCACACAATAGCAGAGATTCTCATCTTGCATCCTCTCCTGAGCTAATGACAAAGGTGGATGTCCCGGGTGGGTGGGCCTGTGGAATGGGAGAGGGGAGGAAGTCTATTGTCATGCAGAGGGACATGGAAAGACTTGTCTGAAGCTTATCCCCTGCACTGGGGTCAGGTCGGGAAGGGACGGCACAGAGGTGAGCAGGAACCAACCGGCCTCTCTGTGGTGGGGCTGGCCCCGGGGCAGGCGTGGGGGTGATGGCTGGAAGTGGGATGGCGCGTGAGTTGGCACCAGCCAGCGGTGGAGGCAGAGACTCAGAGGTCAGGGATCTCTCTCTCTGTCTCTGTCTCTCTCTCTCTCCCTCAGGGAGCTGAGGAGAGTAAGGTGGCGCCCCCTGCCCACCTCGCCTACCTCTCCATGGGCCCTTCTTTCTCTGGCCGCTCCGGGAGCCCTGCGGGCTTGGGTTCAACCCCCCACACACCGCACAGGCCAAGGGCGCATGCGCGACCGCCGGGGCCTAGGGCTGGCCTCGGGGGGCAGGGGGGTCCTCAGTGAAGGCCCCGCCCTCCCTCCAGGCTCTGACCCAGCTGCAGCTCTTCCATCGCCGCCCTTCTGGACTCGGCTTCAGCTGTCTCCCTCCCCTCCCCCACTCCCACTCAGCTTGCAGGCCGCTTCCCTGCCTTGAAAGCATGGCTCTGGCCCTGAGGGCCACAGACCTACTGGGCTTCAAGCTCAAGGCTCTGCCTGGGCCTGCTGCTTCGGCCAGGGGCTCATTTTTTCCTGGAAAGACAAAGCCATGGCCTCACCCCACGCCTGCACTTTGCCACGGCAGGCAGCCCAGATGTAGGAAAGGCTCTGTGGAGTCAGAAGTGCCGAGACAGGCAGATGGCACCAGAGGGTTTGGGGGCCAGGGCGCAACTGGGCTAGCCCCTCCTCCCGGGAGTCAAGGAGGCTGGGCCTTCCTAGTGCCCAGGCCACGGCTCCGGGGAGAAACCCGCCATGAGGGCACGCGGGAAGCCCTCTGCCTGAGGTGGCAGGTGTCACGCCAGGGCCACTGCAAGCCTGGCTCGGCTTGCCTGCTTTCTCCAAAGGAGGCTGGCCGACCAGCCGAACCTGGCACCTGGGCCAGGCCCCTTCCAAGGGGACGAGTTCCAGAGGCTAGAGCCCTGGGGGCGGCTGCCAAGTCTCCTGGGGCGTGTGCTGGGCCCCCGTCAGAGGAGGAAGCAGCCTGCTAAACGGTGTGCCAGGCCTGAGATCTGGAGGCCTCCCACAGCCGGGTCCCTGTCCTGCCCAGGCCCCCCGAGGGAGGACGATGGTCGGGCAGTGGCGAGCGTGGTGGGGCTGGCAACGAGCCTGCCCTTGGATGCCCCGGGGAAGGGCGCCGGGGGATGGGCTGCCCCTGGCCAGGTCTGAGGGACCGACCCAGCTCGGGGCTGTCGGGGGCAGAGAGAGAACCCCCCTCCGCCCTTTCCCTTCAGGTTCTTAGGGCTGGCCAAATCCTTCCCAAGACAGCTTGTCTGGAGAAAATCAGACCCAGCTGAAGAACATGTGTCCATGGGGGAAACCCGGGAAACTGAGTCTCCCCACACAATAGCAGAGATTCTCATCTTGCATCCTCTCCTGAGCTAATGACAAAGGTGGATGTCCCGGGTGGGTGGGCCTGTGGAATGGGAGAGGGGAGGAAGTCTATTGTCATGCAGAGGGACATGGAAAGACTTGTCTGAAGCTTATCCCCTGCACTGGGGTCAGGTCGGGAAGGGACGGCACAGAGGTGAGCAGGAACCAACCGGCCTCTCTGTGGTGGGGCTGGCCCCGGGGCAGGCGTGGGGGTGATGGCTGGAAGTGGGATGGCGCGTGAGTTGGCACCAGCCAGCGGTGGAGGCAGAGACTCAGAGGTCAGGGATCTCTCTCTCTGTCTCTGTCTCTCTCTCTCTCCCTCAGGGAGCTGAGGAGAGTAAGGTGGCGCCCCCTGCCCACCTCGCCTACCTCTCCATGGGCCCTTCTTTCTCTGGCCGCTCCGGGAGCCCTGCGGGCTTGGGTTCAACCCCCCACACACCGCACAGGCCAAGGGCGCATGCGCGACCGCCGGGGCCTAGGGCTGGCCTCGGGGGGCGGGGGGGTCCTCAGTGAAGGCCCCGCCCTCCCTCCAGGCTCTGACCCAGCTGCAGCTCTTCCATCGCCGCCCTTCTGGACTCGGCTTCAGCTGTCTCCCTCCCCTCCCCCACTCCCACTCAGCTTGCAGGCCGCTTCCCTGCCTTGAAAGCATGGCTCTGGCACTGAGGGCCACAGACCTACTGGGCTTCAAGCTCAAGGCTCTGCCTGGGCCTGCTGCTTCGGCCAGGGGCTCATTTTTTCCTGGAAAGACAAAGCCATGGCCTCACCCCACGCCTGCGCTTTGCCACGGCAGGCAGCCCAGATGTAGGAAAGGCTCTGTGGAGTCAGAAGTGCCGAGACAGGCAGATGGCACCAGAGGGTTTGGGGGCCAGGGCGCAACTGGGCTAGCCCCTCCTCCCGGGAGTCGGGGAGGCCCGGCCTTCCTAGTGCCCAGGCCACGGCTCCGGGGAGAAACCCGCCATGGAGGGCACGCGGGAGGCCCTCTGCCTGAGGTGGCAGGTGTCACGCCAGGGCCACTGCAAGCCTGGCTCGGCTTGCCTGCTTTCTCCAAAGGAGGCTGGCCGACCAGCCGAACCTGGCACCTGGGCCAGGCCCCTTCCAAGGGGACGAGTTCCAGAGGCTAGAGCCCTGGGGGCGGCTGCCAAGTCTCCTGGGGCGTGTGCTGGGCCCCCGTCAGAGGAGGAAGCAGCCTGCTAAACGGTGTGCCAGGCCTGAGATCTGGAGGCCTCCCACAGCCGGGTCCCTGTCCTGCCCAGGCCCCCCGAGGGAGGACGATGGTCGGGCAGTGGCGAGCGGGGTGGGGCTGGCGCCAAGCCTGACCTTGGATGCCCAGGGGAAGGGCGCCGGGGGATGGGCTGCCCCTGGCCAGGTCTGAGGGACCGACCCAGCTCGGGGCTGTCGGGGGCAGAGAGAGAACCCCCCTCCGCCCTTTCCCTTCAGGTGCTTAGGGCTGGCCAAATCCTTCCCAAGACAGCTTGTCTGGAGAAAATCAGACCCAGCTGAAGAACATGTGTCCATGGGGGAAACCCGGGAAACTGAGTCTCCCCACACAATAGCAGAGATTCTCATCTTGCATCCTCTCCTGAGCTAATGACAAAGGTGGATGTCCCGGGTGGGTGGGCCTGTGGAATGGGAGAGGGGAGGAAGTCTATTGTCATGCAGAGGGACATGGAAAGACTTGTCTGAAGCTTATCCCCTGCACTGGGGTCAGGTCGGGAAGGGACGGCACAGAGGTGAGCAGGAACCAACCGGCCTCTCTGTGGTGGGGCTGGCCCCGGGGCAGGCGTGGGGGTGATGGCTGGAAGTGGGATGGCGCGTGAGTTGGCACCAGCCAGCGGTGGAGGCAGAGACTCAGAGGTCAGGGATCTCTCTCTCTGTCTCTGTCTCTCTCTCTCTCCCTCAGGGAGCTGAGGAGAGTAAGGTGGCGCCCCCTGCCCACCTCGCCTACCTCTCCATGGGCCCTTCTTTCTCTGGCCGCTCCGGGAGCCCTGCGGGCTTGGGTTCAACCCCCCACACACCGCACAGGCCAAGGGCGCATGCGCGACCGCCGGGGCCTAGGGCTGGCCTCGGGGGGCAGGGGGGTCCTCAGTGAAGGCCCCGCCCTCCCTCCAGGCTCTGACCCAGCTGCAGCTCTTCCATCGCCGCCCTTCTGGACTCGGCTTCAGCTGTCTCCCTCCCCTCCCCCACTCCCACTCAGCTTGCAGGCCGCTTCCCTGCCTTGAAAGCATGGCTCTGGCCCTGAGGGCCACAGACCTACTGGGCTTCAAGCTCAAGGCTCTGCCTGGGCCTGCTGCTTCGGCCAGGGGCTCATTTTTTCCTGGAAAGACAAAGCCATGGCCTCACCCCACGCCTGCACTTTGCCACGGCAGGCAGCCCAGATGTAGGAAAGGCTCTGTGGAGTCAGAAGTGCCGAGACAGGCAGATGGCACCAGAGGGTTTGGGGGCCAGGGCGCAACTGGGCTAGCCCCTCCTCCCGGGAGTCAAGGAGGCTGGGCCTTCCTAGTGCCCAGGCCACGGCTCCGGGGAGAAACCCGCCATGAGGGCACGCGGGAAGCCCTCTGCCTGAGGTGGCAGGTGTCACGCCAGGGCCACTGCAAACCTGGCTCGGCTTGCCTGCTTTCTCCAAAGGAGGCTGGCCGACCAGCCGAACCTGGCACCTGCGCCAGGCCCCTTCCAAGGGGACGAGTTCCAGAGGCTAGAGCCCTGGGGGCGGCTGCCAAGTCTCCTGGGGCGTGTGCTGGGCCCCCGTCAGAGGAGGAAGCAGCCTGCTAAACGGTGTGCCAGGCCTGAGATCTGGAGGCCTCCCACACCCGGGTCCCTGTCCTGCCCAGGCCCCCCGAGGGAGGACGATGGTCGGGCAGTGGCGAGCGTGGTGGGGCTGGCAACGAGCCTGCCCTTGGATGCCCCGGGGAAGGGCGCCGGGGGATGGGCTGCCCCTGGCCAGGTCTGAGGGACCGACCCAGCTCGGGGCTGTCGGGGGCAGAGAGAGAACCCCCCTCCGCCCTTTCCCTTCAGGTTCTTAGGGCTGGCCAAATCCTTCCCAAGACAGCTTGTCTGGAGAAAATCAGACCCAGCTGAAGAACATGTGTCCATGGGGGAAACCCGGGAAACTGAGTCTCCCCACACAATAGCAGAGATTCTCATCTTGCATCCTCTCCTGAGCTAATGACAAAGGTGGATGTCCCGGGTGGGTGGGCCTGTGGAATGGGAGAGGGGAGGAAGTCTATTGTCATGCAGAGGGACATGGAAAGACTTGTCTGAAGCTTATCCCCTGCACTGGGGTCAGGTCGGGAAGGGACGGCACAGAGGTGAGCAGGAACCAACCGGCCTCTCTGTGGTGGGGCTGGCCCCGGGGCAGGCGTGGGGGTGATGGCTGGAAGTGGGATGGCGCGTGAGTTGGCACCAGCCAGCGGTGGAGGCAGAGACTCAGAGGTCAGGGATCTCTCTCTCTGTCTCTGTCTCTCTCTCTCTCCCTCAGGGAGCTGAGGAGAGTAAGGTGGCGCCCCCTGCCCACCTCGCCTACCTCTCCATGGGCCCTTCTTTCTCTGGCCGCTCCGGGAGCCCTGCGGGCTTGGGTTCAACCCCCCACACACCGCACAGGCCAAGGGCGCATGCGCGACCGCCGGGGCCTAGGGCTGGCCTCGGGGGGCGGGGGGGTCCTCAGTGAAGGCCCCGCCCTCCCTCCAGGCTCTGACCCAGCTGCAGCTCTTCCATCGCCGCCCTTCTGGACTCGGCTTCAGCTGTCTCCCTCCCCTCCCCCACTCCCACTCAGCTTGCAGGCCGCTTCCCTGCCTTGAAAGCATGGCTCTGGCACTGAGGGCCACAGACCTACTGGGCTTCAAGCTCAAGGCTCTGCCTGGGCCTGCTGCTTCGGCCAGGGGCTCATTTTTTCCTGGAAAGACAAAGCCATGGCCTCACCCCACGCCTGCGCTTTGCCACGGCAGGCAGCCCAGATGTAGGAAAGGCTCTGTGGAGTCAGAAGTGCCGAGACAGGCAGATGGCACCAGAGGGTTTGGGGGCCAGGGCGCAACTGGGCTAGCCCCTCCTCCCGGGAGTCGGGGAGGCCCGGCCTTCCTAGTGCCCAGGCCACGGCTCCGGGGAGAAACCCGCCATGAAGGGCACGCGGGAGGCCCTCTGCCTGAGGTGGCAGGTGTCACGCCAGGGCCACTGCAAGCCTGGCTCGGCTTGCCTGCTTTATCCAAAGGAGGCTGGCCGACCAGCCGAACCTGGCACCTGGGCCAGGCCCCTTCCAAGGGGACGAGTTCCAGAGGCTAGAGCCCTGGGGGCGGCTGCCAAGTCTCCTGGGGCGTGTGCTGGGCCCCCGTCAGAGGAGGAAGCAGCCTGCTAAACGGTGTGCCAGGCCTGAGATCTGGAGGCCTCCCACAGCCGGGTCCCTGTCCTGCCCAGGCCCCCCGAGGGAGGACGATGGTCGGGCAGTGGCGAGCGGGGTGGGGCTGGCGCCAAGCCTGCCCTTGGATGCCCAGGGGAAGGGCGCCGGGGGATGGGCTGCCCCTGGCCAGGTCTGAGGGACCGACCCAGCTCGGGGCTGTCGGGGGCAGAGAGAGAACCCCCCTCCGCCCTTTCCCTTCAGGTTCTTAGGGCTGGCCAAATCCTTCCCAAGACAGCTTGTCTGGAGAAAATCAGACCCAGCTGAAGAACATGTGTCCATGGGGGAAACCCGGGAAACTGAGTCTCCCCACACAATAGCAGAGATTCTCATCTTGCATCCTCTCCTGAGCTAATGACAAAGGTGGATGTCCCGGGTGGGTGGGCCTGTGGAATGGGAGAGGGGAGGAAGTCTATTGTCATGCAGAGGGACATGGAAAGACTTGTCTGAAGCTTATCCCCTGCACTGGGGTCAGGTCGGGAAGGGACGGCACAGAGGTGAGCAGGAACCAACCGGCCTCTCTGTGGTGGGGCTGGCCCCGGGGCAGGCGTGGGGGTGATGGCTGGAAGTGGGATGGCGCGTGAGTTGGCACCAGCCAGCGGTGGAGGCAGAGACTCAGAGGTCAGGGATCTCTCTCTCTGTCTCTGTCTCTCTCTCTCTCCCTCAGGGAGCTGAGGAGAGTAAGGTGGCGCCCCCTGCCCACCTCGCCTACCTCTCCATGGGCCCTTCTTTCTCTGGCCGCTCCGGGAGCCCTGCGGGCTTGGGTTCAACCCCCCACACACCGCACAGGCCAAGGGCGCATGCGCGACCCCCGGGGCCTAGGGCTGGCCTCGGTGGGCGGGGGGGGGTCCTCAGTGAAGGCCCCGCCCTCCCTCCAGGCTCTGACCCAGCTGCAGCTCTTCCATCGCCGCCCTTCTGGACTCGGCTTCAGCTGTCTCCCTCCCCTCCCCCAATCCCACTCAGCTTGCAGGCCGCTTCCCTGCCTTGAAAGCATGGCTCTGGCCCTGAGGGCCACAGACCTACTAGGCTTCAAGCTCAAGGCTCTGCCTGGGCCTGCTGCTTCGGCCAGGGGCTCATTTTTTCCTGGAAAGACAAAGCCATGGCCTCACCCCACGCCTGCACTTTGCCACGGCAGGCAGCCCAGATGTAGGAAAGGCTCTGTGGAGTCAGAAGTGCCGAGACAGGCAGATGGCACCAGAGGGTTTGGGGGCCAAGGCGCAACTGGGCTAGCCCCTCCTCCCGGGAGTCAAGGAGGCTGGGCCTTCCTAGTGCCCAGGCCACGGCTCCGGGGAGAAACCCGCCATGAGGGCACGCGGGAAGCCCTCTGCCTGAGGTGGCAGGTGTCACGCCAGGGCCACTGCAAGCCTGGCTCGGCTTGCCTGCTTTCTCCAAAGGAGGCTGGCCGACCAGCCGAACCTGGCACCTGGGCCAGGCCCCTTCCAAGGGGACGAGTTCCAGAGGCTAGAGCCCTGGGGGCGGCTGCCAAGTCTCCTGGGGCGTGTGCTGGGCCCCCGTCAGAGGAGGAAGCAGCCTGCTAAACGGTGTGCCAGGCCTGAGATCTGGAGGCCTCCCACAGCCGGGTCCCTGTCCTGCCCAGGCCCCCCGAGGGAGGACGATGGTCGGGCAGTGGCGAGCGGGGTGGGGCTGGCGCCAAGCCTGCCCTTGGATGCCCAGGGGAAGGGCGCCGGGGGATGGGCTGCCCCTGGCCAGGTCTGAGGGACCGACCCAGCTCGGGGCTGTCGGGGGCAGAGAGAGAACCCCCCTCCGCCCTTTCCCTTCAGGTTCTTAGGGCTGGCCAAATCCTTCCCAAGACAGCTTGTCTGGAGAAAATCAGACCCAGCTGAAGAACATGTGTCCATGGGGGAAACCCGGGAAACTGAGTCTCCCCACACAATAGCAGAGATTCTCATCTTGCATCCTCTCCTGAGCTAATGACAAAGGTGGATGTCCCGGGTGGGTGGGCCTGTGGAATGGGAGAGGGGAGGAAGTCTATTGTCATGCAGAGGGACATGGAAAGACTTGTCTGAAGCTTATCCCCTGCACTGGGGTCAGGTCGGGAAGGGACGGCACAGAGGTGAGCAGGAACCAACCGGCCTCTCTGTGGTGGGGCTGGCCCCGGGGCAGGCGTGGGGGTGATGGCTGGAAGTGGGATGGCGCGTGAGTTGGCACCAGCCAGCGGTGGAGGCAGAGACTCAGAGGTCAGGGATCTCTCTCTCTGTCTCTGTCTCTCTCTCTCTCCCTCAGGGAGCTGAGGAGAGTAAGGTGGCGCCCCCTGCCCACCTCGCCTACCTCTCCATGGGCCCTTCTTTCTCTGGCCGCTCCGGGAGCCCTGCGGGCTTGGGTTCAACCCCCCACACACCGCACAGGCCAAGGGCGCATGCGCGACCCCCGGGGCCTAGGGCTGGCCTCGGTGGGCGGGGGGGGGGGGTCCTCAGTGAAGGCCCCGCCCTCCCTCCAGGCTCTGACCCAGCTGCAGCTCTTCCATCGCCGCCCTTCTGGACTCGGCTTCAGCTGTCTCCCTCCCCTCCCCCAATCCCACTCAGCTTGCAGGCCGCTTCCCTGCCTTGAAAGCATGGCTCTGGCCCTGAGGGCCACAGACCTACTGGGCTTCAAGCTCAAGGCTCTGCCTGGGCCTGCTGCTTCGGCCAGGGGCTCATTTTTTCCTGGAAAGACAAAGCCATGGCCTCACCCCACGCCTGCGCTTTGCCACGGCAGGCAGCCCAGATGTAGGAAAGGCTCTGTGGAGTCAGAAGTGCCGAGACAGGCAGATGGCACCAGAGGGTTTGGGGGCCAGGGCGCAACTGGGCTAGCCCCTCCTCCCGGGAGTCAAGGAGGCTGGGCCTTCCTAGTGCCCAGGCCACGGCTCCGGGGAGAAACCCGCCATGAGGGCACGCGGGAAGCCCTCTGCCTGAGGTGGCAGGTGTCACGCCAGGGCCACTGCAAGCCTGGCTCGGCTTGCCTGCTTTCTCCAAAGGAGGCTGGCCGACCAGCCGAACCTGGCACCTGGGCCAGGCCCCTTCCAAGGGGACGAGTTCCAGAGGCTAGAGCCCTGGGGGCGGCTGCCAAGTCTCCTGGGGCGTGTGCTGGGCCCCCGTCAGAGGAGGAAGCAGCCTGCTAAACGGTGTGCCAGGCCTGAGATCTGGAGGCCTCCCACAGCCGGGTCCCTGTCCTGCCCAGGCCCCCCGAGGGAGGACGATGGTCGGGCAGTGGCGAGCGGGGTGGGGCTGGCGCCAAGCCTGCCCTTGGATGCCCAGGGGAAGGGCGCCGGGGGATGGGCTGCCCCTGGCCAGGTCTGAGGGACCGACCCAGCTCGGGGCTGTCGGGGCAGAGAGAGAACCCCCCTCCGCCCTTTCCCTTCAGGTTCTTAGGGCTGGCCAAATCCTTCCCAAGACAGCTTGTCTGGAGAAAATCAGACCCAGCTGAAGAACATGTGTCCATGGGGGAAACCCGGGAAACTGAGTCTCCCCACACAATAGCAGAGATTCTCATCTTGCATCCTCTCCTGAGCTAATGACAAAGGTGGATGTCCCGGGTGGGTGGGCCTGTGGAATGGGAGAGGGGAGGAAGTCTATTGTCATGCAGAGGGACATGGAAAGACTTGTCTGAAGCTTATCCCCTGCACTGGGGTCAGGTCGGGAAGGGACGGCACAGAGGTGAGCAGGAACCAACCGGCCTCTCTGTGGTGGGGCTGGCCCCGGGGCAGGCGTGGGGGTGATGGCTGGAAGTGGGATGGCGCGTGAGTTGGCACCAGCCAGCGGTGGAGGCAGAGACTCAGAGGTCAGGGATCTCTCTCTCTGTCTCTGTCTCTCTCTCTCTCCCTCAGGGAGCTGAGGAGAGTAAGGTGGCGCCCCCTGCCCACCTCGCCTACCTCTCCATGGGCCCTTCTTTCTCTGGCCGCTCCGGGAGCCCTGCGGGCTTGGGTTCAACCCCCCACACACCGCACAGGCCAAGGGCGCATGCGCGACCCCCGGGGCCTAGGGCTGGCCTCGGTGGGCGGGGGGGGGGGGTCCTCAGTGAAGGCCCCGCCCTCCCTCCAGGCTCTGACCCAGCTGCAGCTCTTCCATCGCCGCCCTTCTGGACTCGGCTTCAGCTGTCTCCCTCCCCTCCCCCAATCCCACTCAGCTTGCAGGCCGCTTCCCTGCCTTGAAAGCATGGCTCTGGCCCTGAGGGCCACAGACCTACTAGGCTTCAAGCTCAAGGCTCTGCCTGGGCCTGCTGCTTCGGCCAGGGGCTCATTTTTTCCTGGAAAGACAAAGCCATGGCCTCACCCCACGCCTGCACTTTGCCACGGCAGGCAGCCCAGATGTAGGAAAGGCTCTGTGGAGTCAGAAGTGCCGAGACAGGCAGATGGCACCAGAGGGTTTGGGGGCCAGGGCGCAACTGGGCTAGCCCCTCCTCCCGGGAGTCAAGGAGGCTGGGCCTTCCTAGTGCCCAGGCCACGGCTCCGGGGAGAAACCCGCCATGAGGGCACGCGGGAAGCCCTCTGCCTGAGGTGGCAGGTGTCACGCCAGGGCCACTGCAAGCCTGGCTCGGCTTGCCTGCTTTCTCCAAAGGAGGCTGGCCGACCAGCCGAACCTGGCACCTGGGCCAGGCCCCTTCCAAGGGGACGAGTTCCAGAGGCTAGAGCCCTGGGGGCGGCTGCCAAGTCTCCTGGGGCGTGTGCTGGGCCCCCGTCAGAGGAGGAAGCAGCCTGCTAAACGGTGTGCCAGGCCTGAGATCTGGAGGCCTCCCACAGCCGGGTCCCTGTCCTGCCCAGGCCCCCCGAGGGAGGACGATGGTCGGGCAGTGGCGAGCGGGGTGGGGCTGGCGCCAAGCCTGCCCTTGGATGCCCAGGGGAAGGGCGCCGGGGGATGGGCTGCCCCTGGCCAGGTCTGAGGGACCGACCCAGCTCGGGGCTGTCGGGGGCAGAGAGAGAACCCCCCTCCGCCCTTTCCCTTCAGGTTCTTAGGGCTGGCCAAATCCTTCCCAAGACAGCTTGTCTGGAGAAAATCAGACCCAGCTGAAGAACATGTGTCCATGGGGGAAACCCGGGAAACTGAGTCTCCCCACACAATAGCAGAGATTCTCATCTTGCATCCTCTCCTGAGCTAATGACAAAGGTGGATGTCCCGGGTGGGTGGGCCTGTGGAATGGGAGAGGGGAGGAAGTCTATTGTCATGCAGAGGGACATGGAAAGACTTGTCTGAAGCTTATCCCCTGCACTGGGGTCAGGTCTGGAAGGGACGGCACAGAGGTGAGCAGGAACCAACCGGCCTCTCTGTGGTGGGGCTGGCCCCAGGGCAGGCGTGGGGGTGATGGCTGGAAGTGGGATGGCGCGTGAGTTGGCACCAGCCAGCGGTGGAGGCAGAGACTCAGAGGTCAGGGATCTCTCTCTCTGTCTCTGTCTCTCTCTCTCTCCCTCAGGGAGCTGAGGAGAGTAAGGTGGCGCCCCCTGCCCACCTCGCCTACCTCTCCATGGGCCCTTCTTTCTCTGGCCGCTCCGGGAGCCCTGCGGGCTTGGGTTCAACCCCCCACACACCGCACAGGCCAAGGGCGCATGCGCGACCGCCGGGGCCTAGGGCTGGCCTCGGGGGGCGGGGGGGTCCTCAGTGAAGGCCCCGCCCTCCCTCCAGGCTCTGACCCAGCTGCAGCTCTTCCATCGCCGCCCTTCTGGACTTGGCTTCAGCTGTCTCCCTCCCCTCCCCCACTCCCACTCAGCTTGCAGGCCGCTTCCCTGCCTTGAAAGCATGGCTCTGGCACTGAGGGCCACAGACCTACTGGGCTTCAAGCTCAAGGCTCTGCCTGGGCCTGCTGCTTCGGCCAGGGGCTCATTTTTTCCTGGAAAGACAAAGCCATGGCCTCACCCCACGCCTGCGCTTTGCCACGGCAGGCAGCCCAGATGTAGGAAAGGCTCTGTGGAGTCAGAAGTGCCGAGACAGGCAGATGGCACCAGAGGGTTTGGGGGCCAGGGCGCAACTGGGCTAGCCCCTCCTCCCGGGAGTCGGGGAGGCCCGGCCTTCCTAGTGCCCAGGCCACGGCTCCGGGGAGAAACCCGCCATGAAGGGCACGCGGGAGGCCCTCTGCCTGAGGTGGCAGGTGTCACGCCAGGGCCACTGCAAGCCTGGCTCGGCTTGCCTGCTTTATCCAAAGGAGGCTGGCCGACCAGCCGAACCTGGCACCTGGGCCAGGCCCCTTCCAAGGGGACGAGTTCCAGAGGCTAGAGCCCTGGGGGCGGCTGCCAAGTCTCCTGGGGCGTGTGCTGGGCCCCCGTCAGAGGAGGAAGCAGCCTGCTAAACGGTGTGCCAGGCCTGAGATCTGGAGGCCTCCCACAGCCGGGTCCCTGTCCTGCCCAGGCCCCCCGAGGGAGGACGATGGTCGGGCAGTGGCGAGCGGGGTGGGGCTGGCGCCAAGCCTGCCCTTGGATGCCCAGGGGAAGGGCGCCGGGGGATGGGCTGCCCCTGGCCAGGTCTGAGGGACCGACCCAGCTCGGGGCTGTCGGGGGCAGAGAGAGAACCCCCCTCCGCCCTTTCCCTTCAGGTGCTTAGGGCTGGCCAAATCCTTCCCAAGACAGCTTGTCTGGAGAAAATCAGACCCAGCTGAAGAACATGTGTCCATGGGGGAAACCCGGGAAACTGAGTCTCCCCACACAATAGCAGAGATTCTCATCTTGCATCCTCTCCTGAGCTAATGACAAAGGTGGATGTCCCGGGTGGGTGGGCCTGTGGAATGGGAGAGGGGAGGAAGTCTATTGTCATGCAGAGGGACATGGAAAGACTTGTCTGAAGCTTATCCCCTGCACTGGGGTCAGGTCGGGAAGGGACGGCACAGAGGTGAGCAGGAACCAACCGGCCTCTCTGTGGTGGGGCTGGCCCCGGGGCAGGCGTGGGGGTGATGGCTGGAAGTGGGATGGCGCGTGAGTTGGCACCAGCCAGCGGTGGAGGCAGAGACTCAGAGGTCAGGGATCTCTCTCTCTGTCTCTGTCTCTCTCTCTCTCCCTCAGGGAGCTGAGGAGAGTAAGGTGGCGCCCCCTGCCCACCTCGCCTACCTCTCCATGGGCCCTTCTTTCTCTGGCCGCTCCGGGAGCCCTGCGGGCTTGGGTTCAACCCCCCACACACCGCACAGGCCAAGGGCGCATGCGCGACCCCCGGGGCCTAGGGCTGGCCTCGGTGGGCGGGGGGGGGGGTCCTCAGTGAAGGCCCCGCCCTCCCTCCAGGCTCTGACCCAGCTGCAGCTCTTCCATCGCCGCCCTTCTGGACTCGGCTTCAGCTGTCTCCCTCCCCTCCCCCAATCCCACTCAGCTTGCAGGCCGCTTCCCTGCCTTGAAAGCATGGCTCTGGCCCTGAGGGCCACAGACCTACTAGGCTTCAAGCTCAAGGCTCTGCCTGGGCCTGCTGCTTCGGCCAGGGGCTCATTTTTTCCTGGAAAGACAAAGCCATGGCCTCACCCCACGCCTGCACTTTGCCACGGCAGGCAGCCCAGATGTAGGAAAGGCTCTGTGGAGTCAGAAGTGCCGAGACAGGCAGATGGCACCAGAGGGTTTGGGGGCCAGGGCGCAACTGGGCTAGCCCCTCCTCCCGGGAGTCAAGGAGGCTGGGCCTTCCTAGTGCCCAGGCCACGGCTCCGGGGAGAAACCCGCCATGAGGGCACGCGGGAAGCCCTCTGCCTGAGGTGGCAGGTGTCACGCCAGGGCCACTGCAAGCCTGGCTCGGCTTGCCTGCTTTCTCCAAAGGAGGCTGGCCGACCAGCCGAACCTGGCACCTGGGCCAGGCCCCTTCCAAGGGGACGAGTTCCAGAGGCTAGAGCCCTGGGGGCGGCTGCCAAGTCTCCTGGGGCGTGTGCTGGGCCCCCGTCAGAGGAGGAAGCAGCCTGCTAAACGGTGTGCCAGGCCTGAGATCTGGAGGCCTCCCACAGCCGGGTCCCTGTCCTGCCCAGGCCCCCCGAGGGAGGACGATGGTCGGGCAGTGGCGAGCGGGGTGGGGCTGGCGCCAAGCCTGCCCTTGGATGCCCAGGGGAAGGGCGCCGGGGGATGGGCTGCCCCTGGCCAGGTCTGAGGGACCGACCCAGCTCGGGGCTGTCGGGGGCAGAGAGAGAACCCCCCTCCGCCCTTTCCCTTCAGGTTCTTAGGGCTGGCCAAATCCTTCCCAAGACAGCTTGTCTGGAGAAAATCAGACCCAGCTGAAGAACATGTGTCCATGGGGGAAACCCGGGAAACTGAGTCTCCCCACACAATAGCAGAGATTCTCATCTTGCATCCTCTCCTGAGCTAATGACAAAGGTGGATGTCCCGGGTGGGTGGGCCTGTGGAATGGGAGAGGGGAGGAAGTCTATTGTCATGCAGAGGGACATGGAAAGACTTGTCTGAAGCTTATCCCCTGCACTGGGGTCAGGTCTGGAAGGGACGGCACAGAGGTGAGCAGGAACCAACCGGCCTCTCTGTGGTGGGGCTGGCCCCAGGGCAGGCGTGGGGGTGATGGCTGGAAGTGGGATGGCGCGTGAGTTGGCACCAGCCAGCGGTGGAGGCAGAGACTCAGAGGTCAGGGATCTCTCTCTCTGTCTCTGTCTCTCTCTCTCTCCCTCAGGGAGCTGAGGAGAGTAAGGTGGCGCCCCCTGCCCACCTCGCCTACCTCTCCATGGGCCCTTCTTTCTCTGGCCGCTCCGGGAGCCCTGCGGGCTTGGGTTCAACCCCCCACACACCGCACAGGCCAAGGGCGCATGCGCGACCGCCGGGGCCTAGGGCTGGCCTCGGGGGGCGGGGGGGTCCTCAGTGAAGGCCCCGCCCTCCCTCCAGGCTCTGACCCAGCTGCAGCTCTTCCATCGCCGCCCTTCTGGACTTGGCTTCAGCTGTCTCCCTCCCCTCCCCCACTCCCACTCAGCTTGCAGGCCGCTTCCCTGCCTTGAAAGCATGGCTCTGGCACTGAGGGCCACAGACCTACTGGGCTTCAAGCTCAAGGCTCTGCCTGGGCCTGCTGCTTCGGCCAGGGGCTCATTTTTTCCTGGAAAGACAAAGCCATGGCCTCACCCCACGCCTGCGCTTTGCCACGGCAGGCAGCCCAGATGTAGGAAAGGCTCTGTGGAGTCAGAAGTGCCGAGACAGGCAGATGGCACCAGAGGGTTTGGGGGCCAGGGCGCAACTGGGCTAGCCCCTCCTCCCGGGAGTCGGGGAGGCCCGGCCTTCCTAGTGCCCAGGCCACGGCTCCGGGGAGAAACCCGCCATGAAGGGCACGCGGGAGGCCCTCTGCCTGAGGTGGCAGGTGTCACGCCAGGGCCACTGCAAGCCTGGCTCGGCTTGCCTGCTTTATCCAAAGGAGGCTGGCCGACCAGCCGAACCTGGCACCTGGGCCAGGCCCCTTCCAAGGGGACGAGTTCCAGAGGCTAGAGCCCTGGGGGCGGCTGCCAAGTCTCCTGGGGCGTGTGCTGGGCCCCCGTCAGAGGAGGAAGCAGCCTGCTAAACGGTGTGCCAGGCCTGAGATCTGGAGGCCTCCCACAGCCGGGTCCCTGTCCTGCCCAGGCCCCCCGAGGGAGGACGATGGTCGGGCAGTGGCGAGCGGGGTGGGGCTGGCGCCAAGCCTGCCCTTGGATGCCCAGGGGAAGGGCGCCGGGGGATGGGCTGCCCCTGGCCAGGTCTGAGGGACCGACCCAGCTCGGGGCTGTCGGGGGCAGAGAGAGAACCCCCCTCCGCCCTTTCCCTTCAGGTGCTTAGGGCTGGCCAAATCCTTCCCAAGACAGCTTGTCTGGAGAAAATCAGACCCAGCTGAAGAACATGTGTCCATGGGGGAAACCCGGGAAACTGAGTCTCCCCACACAATAGCAGAGATTCTCATCTTGCATCCTCTCCTGAGCTAATGACAAAGGTGGATGTCCCGGGTGGGTGGGCCTGTGGAATGGGAGAGGGGAGGAAGTCTATTGTCATGCAGAGGGACATGGAAAGACTTGTCTGAAGCTTATCCCCTGCACTGGGGTCAGGTCGGGAAGGGACGGCACAGAGGTGAGCAGGAACCAACCGGCCTCTCTGTGGTGGGGCTGGCCCCGGGGCAGGCGTGGGGGTGATGGCTGGAAGTGGGATGGCGCGTGAGTTGGCACCAGCCAGCGGTGGAGGCAGAGACTCAGAGGTCAGGGATCTCTCTCTCTGTCTCTGTCTCTCTCTCTCTCCCTCAGGGAGCTGAGGAGAGTAAGGTGGCGCCCCCTGCCCACCTCGCCTACCTCTCCATGGGCCCTTCTTTCTCTGGCCGCTCCGGGAGCCCTGCGGGCTTGGGTTCAACCCCCCACACACCGCACAGGCCAAGGGCGCATGCGCGACCCCCGGGGCCTAGGGCTGGCCTCGGTGGGCGGGGGGGGGGGGTCCTCAGTGAAGGCCCCGCCCTCCCTCCAGGCTCTGACCCAGCTGCAGCTCTTCCATCGCCGCCCTTCTGGACTCGGCTTCAGCTGTCTCCCTCCCCTCCCCCAATCCCACTCAGCTTGCAGGCCGCTTCCCTGCCTTGAAAGCATGGCTCTGGCCCTGAGGGCCACAGACCTACTAGGCTTCAAGCTCAAGGCTCTGCCTGGGCCTGCTGCTTCGGCCAGGGGCTCATTTTTTCCTGGAAAGACAAAGCCATGGCCTCACCCCACGCCTGCACTTTGCCACGGCAGGCAGCCCAGATGTAGGAAAGGCTCTGTGGAGTCAGAAGTGCCGAGACAGGCAGATGGCACCAGAGGGTTTGGGGGCCAGGGCGCAACTGGGCTAGCCCCTCCTCCCGGGAGTCAAGGAGGCTGGGCCTTCCTAGTGCCCAGGCCACGGCTCCGGGGAGAAACCCGCCATGAGGGCACGCGGGAAGCCCTCTGCCTGAGGTGGCAGGTGTCACGCCAGGGCCACTGCAAGCCTGGCTCGGCTTGCCTGCTTTCTCCAAAGGAGGCTGGCCGACCAGCCGAACCTGGCACCTGGGCCAGGCCCCTTCCAAGGGGACGAGTTCCAGAGGCTAGAGCCCTGGGGGCGGCTGCCAAGTCTCCTGGGGCGTGTGCTGGGCCCCCGTCAGAGGAGGAAGCAGCCTGCTAAACGGTGTGCCAGGCCTGAGATCTGGAGGCCTCCCACAGCCGGGTCCCTGTCCTGCCCAGGCCCCCCGAGGGAGGACGATGGTCGGGCAGTGGCGAGCGGGGTGGGGCTGGCGCCAAGCCTGCCCTTGGATGCCCAGGGGAAGGGCGCCGGGGGATGGGCTGCCCCTGGCCAGGTCTGAGGGACCGACCCAGCTCGGGGCTGTCGGGGGCAGAGAGAGAACCCCCCTCCGCCCTTTCCCTTCAGGTTCTTAGGGCTGGCCAAATCCTTCCCAAGACAGCTTGTCTGGAGAAAATCAGACCCAGCTGAAGAACATGTGTCCATGGGGGAAACCCGGGAAACTGAGTCTCCCCACACAATAGCAGAGATTCTCATCTTGCATCCTCTCCTGAGCTAATGACAAAGGTGGATGTCCCGGGTGGGTGGGCCTGTGGAATGGGAGAGGGGAGGAAGTCTATTGTCATGCAGAGGGACATGGAAAGACTTGTCTGAAGCTTATCCCCTGCACTGGGGTCAGGTCTGGAAGGGACGGCACAGAGGTGAGCAGGAACCAACCGGCCTCTCTGTGGTGGGGCTGGCCCCAGGGCAGGCGTGGGGGTGATGGCTGGAAGTGGGATGGCGCGTGAGTTGGCACCAGCCAGCGGTGGAGGCAGAGACTCAGAGGTCAGGGATCTCTCTCTCTGTCTCTGTCTCTCTCTCTCTCCCTCAGGGAGCTGAGGAGAGTAAGGTGGCGCCCCCTGCCCACCTCGCCTACCTCTCCATGGGCCCTTCTTTCTCTGGCCGCTCCGGGAGCCCTGCGGGCTTGGGTTCAACCCCCCACACACCGCACAGGCCAAGGGCGCATGCGCGACCGCCGGGGCCTAGGGCTGGCCTCGGGGGGCGGGGGGGTCCTCAGTGAAGGCCCCGCCCTCCCTCCAGGCTCTGACCCAGCTGCAGCTCTTCCATCGCCGCCCTTCTGGACTTGGCTTCAGCTGTCTCCCTCCCCTCCCCCACTCCCACTCAGCTTGCAGGCCGCTTCCCTGCCTTGAAAGCATGGCTCTGGCACTGAGGGCCACAGACCTACTGGGCTTCAAGCTCAAGGCTCTGCCTGGGCCTGCTGCTTCGGCCAGGGGCTCATTTTTTCCTGGAAAGACAAAGCCATGGCCTCACCCCACGCCTGCGCTTTGCCACGGCAGGCAGCCCAGATGTAGGAAAGGCTCTGTGGAGTCAGAAGTGCCGAGACAGGCAGATGGCACCAGAGGGTTTGGGGGCCAGGGCGCAACTGGGCTAGCCCCTCCTCCCGGGAGTCGGGGAGGCCCGGCCTTCCTAGTGCCCAGGCCACGGCTCCGGGGAGAAACCCGCCATGAAGGGCACGCGGGAGGCCCTCTGCCTGAGGTGGCAGGTGTCACGCCAGGGCCACTGCAAGCCTGGCTCGGCTTGCCTGCTTTATCCAAAGGAGGCTGGCCGACCAGCCGAACCTGGCACCTGGGCCAGGCCCCTTCCAAGGGGACGAGTTCCAGAGGCTAGAGCCCTGGGGGCGGCTGCCAAGTCTCCTGGGGCGTGTGCTGGGCCCCCGTCAGAGGAGGAAGCAGCCTGCTAAACGGTGTGCCAGGCCTGAGATCTGGAGGCCTCCCACAGCCGGGTCCCTGTCCTGCCCAGGCCCCCCGAGGGAGGACGATGGTCGGGCAGTGGCGAGCGGGGTGGGGCTGGCGCCAAGCCTGCCCTTGGATGCCCAGGGGAAGGGCGCCGGGGGATGGGCTGCCCCTGGCCAGGTCTGAGGGACCGACCCAGCTCGGGGCTGTCGGGGGCAGAGAGAGAACCCCCCTCCGCCCTTTCCCTTCAGGTGCTTAGGGCTGGCCAAATCCTTCCCAAGACAGCTTGTCTGGAGAAAATCAGACCCAGCTGAAGAACATGTGTCCATGGGGGAAACCCGGGAAACTGAGTCTCCCCACACAATAGCAGAGATTCTCATCTTGCATCCTCTCCTGAGCTAATGACAAAGGTGGATGTCCCGGGTGGGTGGGCCTGTGGAATGGGAGAGGGGAGGAAGTCTATTGTCATGCAGAGGGACATGGAAAGACTTGTCTGAAGCTTATCCCCTGCACTGGGGTCAGGTCGGGAAGGGATGGCACAGAGGTGAGCAGGAACCAACCGGCCTCTCTGTGGTGGGGCTGGCCCCGGGGCAGGCGTGGGGGTGATGGCTGGAAGTGGGATGGCGCGTGAGTTGGCACCAGCCAGCGGTGGAGGCAGAGACTCAGAGGTCAGGGATCTCTCTCTCTGTCTCTGTCTCTCTCTCTCTCCCTCAGGGAGCTGAGGAGAGTAAGGTGGCGCCCCCTGCCCACCTCGCCTACCTCTCCATGGGCCCTTCTTTCTCTGGCCGCTCCGGGAGCCCTGCGGGCTTGGGTTCAACCCCCCACACACCGCACAGGCCAAGGGCGCATGCGCGACCGCCGGGGCCTAGGGCTGGCCTCGGGGGGCGGGGGGGTCCTCAGTGAAGGCCCCGCCCTCCCTCCAGGCTCTGACCCAGCTGCAGCTCTTCCATCGCCGCCCTTCTGGACTCGGCTTCAGCTGTCTCCCTCCCCTCCCCCAATCCCACTCAGCTTGCAGGCCGCTTCCCTGCCTTGAAAGCATGGCTCTGGCCCTGAGGGCCACAGACCTACTAGGCTTCAAGCTCAAGGCTCTGCCTGGGCCTGCTGCTTCGGCCAGGGGCTCATTTTTTCCTGGAAAGACAAAGCCATGGCCTCACCCCACGCCTGCACTTTGCCACGGCAGGCAGCCCAGATGTAGGAAAGGCTCTGTGGAGTCAGAAGTGCCGAGACAGGCAGATGGCACCAGAGGGTTTGGGGGCCAGGGCGCAACTGGGCTAGCCCCTCCTCCCGGGAGTCAAGGAGGCTGGGCCTTCCTAGTGCCCAGGCCACGGCTCCGGGGAGAAACCCGCCATGAGGGCACGCGGGAAGCCCTCTGCCTGAGGTGGCAGGTGTCACGCCAGGGCCACTGCAAGCCTGGCTCGGCTTGCCTGCTTTCTCCAAAGGAGGCTGGCCGACCAGCCGAACCTGGCACCTGGGCCAGGCCCCTTCCAAGGGGACGAGTTCCAGAGGCTAGAGCCCTGGGGGCGGCTGCCAAGTCTCCTGGGGCGTGTGCTGGGCCCCCGTCAGAGGAGGAAGCAGCCTGCTAAACGGTGTGCCAGGCCTGAGATCTGGAGGCCTCCCACACCCGGGTCCCTGTCCTGCCCAGGCCCCCCGAGGGAGGACGATGGTCGGGCAGTGGCGAGCGTGGTGGGGCTGGCAACGAGCCTGCCCTTGGATGCCCCGGGGAAGGGCGCCGGGGGATGGGCTGCCCCTGGCCAGGTCTGAGGGACCGACCCAGCTCGGGGCTGTCGGGGGCAGAGAGAGAACCCCCCTCCGCCCTTTCCCTTCAGGTTCTTAGGGCTGGCCAAATCCTTCCCAAGACAGCTTGTCTGGAGAAAATCAGACCCAGCTGAAGAACATGTGTCCATGGGGGAAACCCGGGAAACTGAGTCTCCCCACACAATAGCAGAGATTCTCATCTTGCATCCTCTCCTGAGCTAATGACAAAGGTGGATGTCCCGGGTGGGTGGGCCTGTGGAATGGGAGAGGGGAGGAAGTCTATTGTCATGCAGAGGGACATGGAAAGACTTGTCTGAAGCTTATCCCCTGCACTGGGGTCAGGTCGGGAAGGGACGGCACAGAGGTGAGCAGGAACCAACCGGCCTCTCTGTGGTGGGGCTGGCCCCGGGGCAGGCGTGGGGGTGATGGCTGGAAGTGGGATGGCGCGTGAGTTGGCACCAGCCAGCGGTGGAGGCAGAGACTCAGAGGTCAGGGATCTCTCTCTCTGTCTCTGTCTCTCTCTCTCTCCCTCAGGGAGCTGAGGAGAGTAAGGTGGCGCCCCCTGCCCACCTCGCCTACCTCTCCATGGGCCCTTCTTTCTCTGGCCGCTCCGGGAGCCCTGCGGGCTTGGGTTCAACCCCCCACACACCGCACAGGCCAAGGGCGCATGCGCGACCCCCGGGGCCTAGGGCTGGCCTCGGTGGGCGGGGGGGGGGTCCTCAGTGAAGGCCCCGCCCTCCCTCCAGGCTCTGACCCAGCTGCAGCTCTTCCATCGCCGCCCTTCTGGACTCGGCTTCAGCTGTCTCCCTCCCCTCCCCCAATCCCACTCAGCTTGCAGGCCGCTTCCCTGCCTTGAAAGCATGGCTCTGGCCCTGAGGGCCACAGACCTACTGGGCTTCAAGCTCAAGGCTCTGCCTGGGCCTGCTGCTTCGGCCAGGGGCTCATTTTTTCCTGGAAAGACAAAGCCATGGCCTCACCCCACGCCTGCGCTTTGCCACGGCAGGCAGCCCAGATGTAGGAAAGGCTCTGTGGAGTCAGAAGTGCCGAGACAGGCAGATGGCACCAGAGGGTTTGGGGGCCAGGGCGCAACTGGGCTAGCCCCTCCTCCCGGGAGTCAAGGAGGCTGGGCCTTCCTAGTGCCCAGGCCACGGCTCCGGGGAGAAACCCGCCATGAGGGCACGCGGGAAGCCCTCTGCCTGAGGTGGCAGGTGTCACGCCAGGGCCACTGCAAGCCTGGCTCGGCTTGCCTGCTTTCTCCAAAGGAGGCTGGCCGACCAGCCGAACCTGGCACCTGGGCCAGGCCCCTTCCAAGGGGACGAGTTCCAGAGGCTAGAGCCCTGGGGGCGGCTGCCAAGTCTCCTGGGGCGTGTGCTGGGCCCCCGTCAGAGGAGGAAGCAGCCTGCTAAACGGTGTGCCAGGCCTGAGATCTGGAGGCCTCCCACAGCCGGGTCCCTGTCCTGCCCAGGCCCCCCGAGGGAGGACGATGGTCGGGCAGTGGCGAGCGGGGTGGGGCTGGCGCCAAGCCTGCCCTTGGATGCCCAGGGGAAGGGCGCCGGGGGATGGGCTGCCCCTGGCCAGGTCTGAGGGACCGACCCAGCTCGGGGCTGTCGGGGGCAGAGAGAGAACCCCCCTCCGCCCTTTCCCTTCAGGTTCTTAGGGCTGGCCAAATCCTTCCCAAGACAGCTTGTCTGGAGAAAATCAGACCCAGCTGAAGAACATGTGTCCATGGGGGAAACCCGGGAAACTGAGTCTCCCCACACAATAGCAGAGATTCTCATCTTGCATCCTCTCCTGAGCTAATGACAAAGGTGGATGTCCCGGGTGGGTGGGCCTGTGGAATGGGAGAGGGGAGGAAGTCTATTGTCATGCAGAGGGACATGGAAAGACTTGTCTGAAGCTTATCCCCTGCACTGGGGTCAGGTCGGGAAGGGACGGCACAGAGGTGAGCAGGAACCAACCGGCCTCTCTGTGGTGGGGCTGGCCCCGGGGCAGGCGTGGGGGTGATGGCTGGAAGTGGGATGGCGCGTGAGTTGGCACCAGCCAGCGGTGGAGGCAGAGACTCAGAGGTCAGGGATCTCTCTCTCTGTCTCTGTCTCTCTCTCTCTCCCTCAGGGAGCTGAGGAGAGTAAGGTGGCGCCCCCTGCCCACCTCGCCTACCTCTCCATGGGCCCTTCTTTCTCTGGCCGCTCCGGGAGCCCTGCGGGCTTGGGTTCAACCCCCCACACACCGCACAGGCCAAGGGCGCATGCGCGACCCCCGGGGCCTAGGGCTGGCCTCGGTGGGCGGGGGGGGGGGGTCCTCAGTGAAGGCCCCGCCCTCCCTCCAGGCTCTGACCCAGCTGCAGCTCTTCCATCGCCGCCCTTCTGGACTCGGCTTCAGCTGTCTCCCTCCCCTCCCCCAATCCCACTCAGCTTGCAGGCCGCTTCCCTGCCTTGAAAGCATGGCTCTGGCCCTGAGGGCCACAGACCTACTAGGCTTCAAGCTCAAGGCTCTGCCTGGGCCTGCTGCTTCGGCCAGGGGCTCATTTTTTCCTGGAAAGACAAAGCCATGGCCTCACCCCACGCCTGCACTTTGCCACGGCAGGCAGCCCAGATGTAGGAAAGGCTCTGTGGAGTCAGAAGTGCCGAGACAGGCAGATGGCACCAGAGGGTTTGGGGGCCAGGGCGCAACTGGGCTAGCCCCTCCTCCCGGGAGTCAAGGAGGCTGGGCCTTCCTAGTGCCCAGGCCACGGCTCCGGGGAGAAACCCGCCATGAGGGCACGCGGGAAGCCCTCTGCCTGAGGTGGCAGGTGTCACGCCAGGGCCACTGCAAGCCTGGCTCGGCTTGCCTGCTTTCTCCAAAGGAGGCTGGCCGACCAGCCGAACCTGGCACCTGGGCCAGGCCCCTTCCAAGGGGACGAGTTCCAGAGGCTAGAGCCCTGGGGGCGGCTGCCAAGTCTCCTGGGGCGTGTGCTGGGCCCCCGTCAGAGGAGGAAGCAGCCTGCTAAACGGTGTGCCAGGCCTGAGATCTGGAGGCCTCCCACAGCCGGGTCCCTGTCCTGCCCAGGCCCCCCGAGGGAGGACGATGGTCGGGCAGTGGCGAGCGGGGTGGGGCTGGCGCCAAGCCTGCCCTTGGATGCCCAGGGGAAGGGCGCCGGGGGATGGGCTGCCCCTGGCCAGGTCTGAGGGACCGACCCAGCTCGGGGCTGTCGGGGGCAGAGAGAGAACCCCCCTCCGCCCTTTCCCTTCAGGTTCTTAGGGCTGGCCAAATCCTTCCCAAGACAGCTTGTCTGGAGAAAATCAGACCCAGCTGAAGAACATGTGTCCATGGGGGAAACCCGGGAAACTGAGTCTCCCCACACAATAGCAGAGATTCTCATCTTGCATCCTCTCCTGAGCTAATGACAAAGGTGGATGTCCCGGGTGGGTGGGCCTGTGGAATGGGAGAGGGGAGGAAGTCTATTGTCATGCAGAGGGACATGGAAAGACTTGTCTGAAGCTTATCCCCTGCACTGGGGTCAGGTCGGGAAGGGATGGCACAGAGGTGAGCAGGAACCAACCGGCCTCTCTGTGGTGGGGCTGGCCCCGGGGCAGGCGTGGGGGTGATGGCTGGAAGTGGGATGGCGCGTGAGTTGGCACCAGCCAGCGGTGGAGGCAGAGACTCAGAGGTCAGGGATCTCTCTCTCTGTCTCTGTCTCTCTCTCTCTCCCTCAGGGAGCTGAGGAGAGTAAGGTGGCGCCCCCTGCCCACCTCGCCTACCTCTCCATGGGCCCTTCTTTCTCTGGCCGCTCCGGGAGCCCTGCGGGCTTGGGTTCAACCCCCCACACACCGCACAGGCCAAGGGCGCATGCGCGACCGCCGGGGCCTAGGGCTGGCCTCGGGGGGCGGGGGGGTCCTCAGTGAAGGCCCCGCCCTCCCTCCAGGCTCTGACCCAGCTGCAGCTCTTCCATCGCCGCCCTTCTGGACTCGGCTTCAGCTGTCTCCCTCCCCTCCCCCAATCCCACTCAGCTTGCAGGCCGCTTCCCTGCCTTGAAAGCATGGCTCTGGCCCTGAGGGCCACAGACCTACTAGGCTTCAAGCTCAAGGCTCTGCCTGGGCCTGCTGCTTCGGCCAGGGGCTCATTTTTTCCTGGAAAGACAAAGCCATGGCCTCACCCCACGCCTGCACTTTGCCACGGCAGGCAGCCCAGATGTAGGAAAGGCTCTGTGGAGTCAGAAGTGCCGAGACAGGCAGATGGCACCAGAGGGTTTGGGGGCCAGGGCGCAACTGGGCTAGCCCCTCCTCCCGGGAGTCAAGGAGGCTGGGCCTTCCTAGTGCCCAGGCCACGGCTCCGGGGAGAAACCCGCCATGAGGGCACGCGGGAAGCCCTCTGCCTGAGGTGGCAGGTGTCACGCCAGGGCCACTGCAAGCCTGGCTCGGCTTGCCTGCTTTCTCCAAAGGAGGCTGGCCGACCAGCCGAACCTGGCACCTGGGCCAGGCCCCTTCCAAGGGGACGAGTTCCAGAGGCTAGAGCCCTGGGGGCGGCTGCCAAGTCTCCTGGGGCGTGTGCTGGGCCCCCGTCAGAGGAGGAAGCAGCCTGCTAAACGGTGTGCCAGGCCTGAGATCTGGAGGCCTCCCACACCCGGGTCCCTGTCCTGCCCAGGCCCCCCGAGGGAGGACGATGGTCGGGCAGTGGCGAGCGTGGTGGGGCTGGCAACGAGCCTGCCCTTGGATGCCCCGGGGAAGGGCGCCGGGGGATGGGCTGCCCCTGGCCAGGTCTGAGGGACCGACCCAGCTCGGGGCTGTCGGGGGCAGAGAGAGAACCCCCCTCCGCCCTTTCCCTTCAGGTTCTTAGGGCTGGCCAAATCCTTCCCAAGACAGCTTGTCTGGAGAAAATCAGACCCAGCTGAAGAACATGTGTCCATGGGGGAAACCCGGGAAACTGAGTCTCCCCACACAATAGCAGAGATTCTCATCTTGCATCCTCTCCTGAGCTAATGACAAAGGTGGATGTCCCGGGTGGGTGGGCCTGTGGAATGGGAGAGGGGAGGAAGTCTATTGTCATGCAGAGGGACATGGAAAGACTTGTCTGAAGCTTATCCCCTGCACTGGGGTCAGGTCGGGAAGGGACGGCACAGAGGTGAGCAGGAACCAACCGGCCTCTCTGTGGTGGGGCTGGCCCCGGGGCAGGCGTGGGGGTGATGGCTGGAAGTGGGATGGCGCGTGAGTTGGCACCAGCCAGCGGTGGAGGCAGAGACTCAGAGGTCAGGGATCTCTCTCTCTGTCTCTGTCTCTCTCTCTCTCCCTCAGGGAGCTGAGGAGAGTAAGGTGGCGCCCCCTGCCCACCTCGCCTACCTCTCCATGGGCCCTTCTTTCTCTGGCCGCTCCGGGAGCCCTGCGGGCTTGGGTTCAACCCCCCACACACCGCACAGGCCAAGGGCGCATGCGCGACCCCCGGGGCCTAGGGCTGGCCTCGGTGGGCGGGGGGGGGGTCCTCAGTGAAGGCCCCGCCCTCCCTCCAGGCTCTGACCCAGCTGCAGCTCTTCCATCGCCGCCCTTCTGGACTCGGCTTCAGCTGTCTCCCTCCCCTCCCCCAATCCCACTCAGCTTGCAGGCCGCTTCCCTGCCTTGAAAGCATGGCTCTGGCCCTGAGGGCCACAGACCTACTGGGCTTCAAGCTCAAGGCTCTGCCTGGGCCTGCTGCTTCGGCCAGGGGCTCATTTTTTCCTGGAAAGACAAAGCCATGGCCTCACCCCACGCCTGCGCTTTGCCACGGCAGGCAGCCCAGATGTAGGAAAGGCTCTGTGGAGTCAGAAGTGCCGAGACAGGCAGATGGCACCAGAGGGTTTGGGGGCCAGGGCGCAACTGGGCTAGCCCCTCCTCCCGGGAGTCAAGGAGGCTGGGCCTTCCTAGTGCCCAGGCCACGGCTCCGGGGAGAAACCCGCCATGAGGGCACGCGGGAAGCCCTCTGCCTGAGGTGGCAGGTGTCACGCCAGGGCCACTGCAAGCCTGGCTCGGCTTGCCTGCTTTCTCCAAAGGAGGCTGGCCGACCAGCCGAACCTGGCACCTGGGCCAGGCCCCTTCCAAGGGGACGAGTTCCAGAGGCTAGAGCCCTGGGGGCGGCTGCCAAGTCTCCTGGGGCGTGTGCTGGGCCCCCGTCAGAGGAGGAAGCAGCCTGCTAAACGGTGTGCCAGGCCTGAGATCTGGAGGCCTCCCACAGCCGGGTCCCTGTCCTGCCCAGGCCCCCCGAGGGAGGACGATGGTCGGGCAGTGGCGAGCGGGGTGGGGCTGGCGCCAAGCCTGCCCTTGGATGCCCAGGGGAAGGGCGCCGGGGGATGGGCTGCCCCTGGCCAGGTCTGAGGGACCGACCCAGCTCGGGGCTGTCGGGGGCAGAGAGAGAACCCCCTCCGCCCTTTCCCTTCAGGTTCTTAGGGCTGGCCAAATCCTTCCCAAGACAGCTTGTCTGGAGAAAATCAGACCCAGCTGAAGAACATGTGTCCATGGGGGAAACCCGGGAAACTGAGTCTCCCCACACAATAGCAGAGATTCTCATCTTGCATCCTCTCCTGAGCTAATGACAAAGGTGGATGTCCCGGGTGGGTGGGCCTGTGGAATGGGAGAGGGGAGGAAGTCTATTGTCATGCAGAGGGACATGGAAAGACTTGTCTGAAGCTTATCCCCTGCACTGGGGTCAGGTCGGGAAGGGACGGCACAGAGGTGAGCAGGAACCAACCGGCCTCTCTGTGGTGGGGCTGGCCCCGGGGCAGGCGTGGGGGTGATGGCTGGAAGTGGGATGGCGCGTGAGTTGGCACCAGCCAGCGGTGGAGGCAGAGACTCAGAGGTCAGGGATCTCTCTCTCTGTCTCTGTCTCTCTCTCTCTCCCTCAGGGAGCTGAGGAGAGTAAGGTGGCGCCCCCTGCCCACCTCGCCTACCTCTCCATGGGCCCTTCTTTCTCTGGCCGCTCCGGGAGCCCTGCGGGCTTGGGTTCAACCCCCCACACACCGCACAGGCCAAGGGCGCATGCGCGACCCCCGGGGCCTAGGGCTGGCCTCGGTGGGCGGGGGGGGGGGGGGTCCTCAGTGAAGGCCCCGCCCTCCCTCCAGGCTCTGACCCAGCTGCAGCTCTTCCATCGCCGCCCTTCTGGACTGGGCTTCAGCTGTCTCCCTCCCCTCCCCCAATCCCACTCAGCTTGCAGGCCGCTTCCCTGCCTTGAAAGCATGGCTCTGGCCCTGAGGGCCACAGACCTACTAGGCTTCAAGCTCAAGGCTCTGCCTGGGCCTGCTGCTTCGGCCAGGGGCTCATTTTTTCCTGGAAAGACAAAGCCATGGCCTCACCCCACGCCTGCACTTTGCCACGGCAGGCAGCCCAGATGTAGGAAAGGCTCTGTGGAGTCAGAAGTGCCGAGACAGGCAGATGGCACCAGAGGGTTTGGGGGCCAGGGCGCAACTGGGCTAGCCCCTCCTCCCGGGAGTCAAGGAGGCTGGGCCTTCCTAGTGCCCAGGCCACGGCTCCGGGGAGAAACCCGCCATGAGGGCACGCGGGAAGCCCTCTGCCTGAGGTGGCAGGTGTCACGCCAGGGCCACTGCAAGCCTGGCTCGGCTTGCCTGCTTTCTCCAAAGGAGGCTGGCCGACCAGCCGAACCTGGCACCTGGGCCAGGCCCCTTCCAAGGGGACGAGTTCCAGAGGCTAGAGCCCTGGGGGCGGCTGCCAAGTCTCCTGGGGCGTGTGCTGGGCCCCCGTCAGAGGAGGAAGCAGCCTGCTAAACGGTGTGCCAGGCCTGAGATCTGGAGGCCTCCCACAGCCGGGTCCCTGTCCTGCCCAGGCCCCCCGAGGGAGGACGATGGTCGGGCAGTGGCGAGCGGGGTGGGGCTGGCGCCAAGCCTGCCCTTGGATGCCCAGGGGAAGGGCGCCGGGGGATGGGCTGCCCCTGGCCAGGTCTGAGGGACCGACCCAGCTCGGGGCTGTCGGGGGCAGAGAGAGAACCCCCCTCCGCCCTTTCCCTTCAGGTTCTTAGGGCTGGCCAAATCCTTCCCAAGACAGCTTGTCTGGAGAAAATCAGACCCAGCTGAAGAACATGTGTCCATGGGGGAAACCCGGGAAACTGAGTCTCCCCACACAATAGCAGAGATTCTCATCTTGCATCCTCTCCTGAGCTAATGACAAAGGTGGATGTCCCGGGTGGGTGGGCCTGTGGAATGGGAGAGGGGAGGAAGTCTATTGTCATGCAGAGGGACATGGAAAGACTTGTCTGAAGCTTATCCCCTGCACTGGGGTCAGGTCTGGAAGGGACGGCACAGAGGTGAGCAGGAACCAACCGGCCTCTCTGTGGTGGGGCTGGCCCCAGGGCAGGCGTGGGGGTGATGGCTGGAAGTGGGATGGCGCGTGAGTTGGCACCAGCCAGCGGTGGAGGCAGAGACTCAGAGGTCAGGGATCTCTCTCTCTGTCTCTGTCTCTCTCTCTCTCCCTCAGGGAGCTGAGGAGAGTAAGGTGGCGCCCCCTGCCCACCTCGCCTACCTCTCCATGGGCCCTTCTTTCTCTGGCCGCTCCGGGAGCCCTGCGGGCTTGGGTTCAACCCCCCACACACCGCACAGGCCAAGGGCGCATGCGCGACCGCCGGGGCCTAGGGCTGGCCTCGGGGGGCGGGGGGGTCCTCAGTGAAGGCCCCGCCCTCCCTCCAGGCTCTGACCCAGCTGCAGCTCTTCCATCGCCGCCCTTCTGGACTTGGCTTCAGCTGTCTCCCTCCCCTCCCCCACTCCCACTCAGCTTGCAGGCCGCTTCCCTGCCTTGAAAGCATGGCTCTGGCACTGAGGGCCACAGACCTACTGGGCTTCAAGCTCAAGGCTCTGCCTGGGCCTGCTGCTTCGGCCAGGGGCTCATTTTTTCCTGGAAAGACAAAGCCATGGCCTCACCCCACGCCTGCGCTTTGCCACGGCAGGCAGCCCAGATGTAGGAAAGGCTCTGTGGAGTCAGAAGTGCCGAGACAGGCAGATGGCACCAGAGGGTTTGGGGGCCAGGGCGCAACTGGGCTAGCCCCTCCTCCCGGGAGTCGGGGAGGCCCGGCCTTCCTAGTGCCCAGGCCACGGCTCCGGGGAGAAACCCGCCATGAAGGGCACGCGGGAGGCCCTCTGCCTGAGGTGGCAGGTGTCACGCCAGGGCCACTGCAAGCCTGGCTCGGCTTGCCTGCTTTATCCAAAGGAGGCTGGCCGACCAGCCGAACCTGGCACCTGGGCCAGGCCCCTTCCAAGGGGACGAGTTCCAGAGGCTAGAGCCCTGGGGGCGGCTGCCAAGTCTCCTGGGGCGTGTGCTGGGCCCCCGTCAGAGGAGGAAGCAGCCTGCTAAACGGTGTGCCAGGCCTGAGATCTGGAGGCCTCCCACAGCCGGGTCCCTGTCCTGCCCAGGCCCCCCGAGGGAGGACGATGGTCGGGCAGTGGCGAGCGGGGTGGGGCTGGCGCCAAGCCTGCCCTTGGATGCCCAGGGGAAGGGCGCCGGGGGATGGGCTGCCCCTGGCCAGGTCTGAGGGACCGACCCAGCTCGGGGCTGTCGGGGGCAGAGAGAGAACCCCCCTCCGCCCTTTCCCTTCAGGTGCTTAGGGCTGGCCAAATCCTTCCCAAGACAGCTTGTCTGGAGAAAATCAGACCCAGCTGAAGAACATGTGTCCATGGGGGAAACCCGGGAAACTGAGTCTCCCCACACAATAGCAGAGATTCTCATCTTGCATCCTCTCCTGAGCTAATGACAAAGGTGGATGTCCCGGGTGGGTGGGCCTGTGGAATGGGAGAGGGGAGGAAGTCTATTGTCATGCAGAGGGACATGGAAAGACTTGTCTGAAGCTTATCCCCTGCACTGGGGTCAGGTCGGGAAGGGACGGCACAGAGGTGAGCAGGAACCAACCGGCCTCTCTGTGGTGGGGCTGGCCCCGGGGCAGGCGTGGGGGTGATGGCTGGAAGTGGGATGGCGCGTGAGTTGGCACCAGCCAGCGGTGGAGGCAGAGACTCAGAGGTCAGGGATCTCTCTCTCTGTCTCTGTCTCTCTCTCTCTCCCTCAGGGAGCTGAGGAGAGTAAGGTGGCGCCCCCTGCCCACCTCGCCTACCTCTCCATGGGCCCTTCTTTCTCTGGCCGCTCCGGGAGCCCTGCGGGCTTGGGTTCAACCCCCCACACACCGCACAGGCCAAGGGCGCATGCGCGACCCCCGGGGCCTAGGGCTGGCCTCGGTGGGCGGGGGGGGGGGTCCTCAGTGAAGGCCCCGCCCTCCCTCCAGGCTCTGACCCAGCTGCAGCTCTTCCATCGCCGCCCTTCTGGACTCGGCTTCAGCTGTCTCCCTCCCCTCCCCCAATCCCACTCAGCTTGCAGGCCGCTTCCCTGCCTTGAAAGCATGGCTCTGGCCCTGAGGGCCACAGACCTACTAGGCTTCAAGCTCAAGGCTCTGCCTGGGCCTGCTGCTTCGGCCAGGGGCTCATTTTTTCCTGGAAAGACAAAGCCATGGCCTCACCCCACGCCTGCACTTTGCCACGGCAGGCAGCCCAGATGTAGGAAAGGCTCTGTGGAGTCAGAAGTGCCGAGACAGGCAGATGGCACCAGAGGGTTTGGGGGCCAGGGCGCAACTGGGCTAGCCCCTCCTCCCGGGAGTCAAGGAGGCTGGGCCTTCCTAGTGCCCAGGCCACGGCTCCGGGGAGAAACCCGCCATGAGGGCACGCGGGAAGCCCTCTGCCTGAGGTGGCAGGTGTCACGCCAGGGCCACTGCAAGCCTGGCTCGGCTTGCCTGCTTTCTCCAAAGGAGGCTGGCCGACCAGCCGAACCTGGCACCTGGGCCAGGCCCCTTCCAAGGGGACGAGTTCCAGAGGCTAGAGCCCTGGGGGCGGCTGCCAAGTCTCCTGGGGCGTGTGCTGGGCCCCCGTCAGAGGAGGAAGCAGCCTGCTAAACGGTGTGCCAGGCCTGAGATCTGGAGGCCTCCCACAGCCGGGTCCCTGTCCTGCCCAGGCCCCCCGAGGGAGGACGATGGTCGGGCAGTGGCGAGCGGGGTGGGGCTGGCGCCAAGCCTGCCCTTGGATGCCCAGGGGAAGGGCGCCGGGGGATGGGCTGCCCCTGGCCAGGTCTGAGGGACCGACCCAGCTCGGGGCTGTCGGGGGCAGAGAGAGAACCCCCCTCCGCCCTTTCCCTTCAGGTTCTTAGGGCTGGCCAAATCCTTCCCAAGACAGCTTGTCTGGAGAAAATCAGACCCAGCTGAAGAACATGTGTCCATGGGGGAAACCCGGGAAACTGAGTCTCCCCACACAATAGCAGAGATTCTCATCTTGCATCCTCTCCTGAGCTAATGACAAAGGTGGATGTCCCGGGTGGGTGGGCCTGTGGAATGGGAGAGGGGAGGAAGTCTATTGTCATGCAGAGGGACATGGAAAGACTTGTCTGAAGCTTATCCCCTGCACTGGGGTCAGGTCTGGAAGGGACGGCACAGAGGTGAGCAGGAACCAACCGGCCTCTCTGTGGTGGGGCTGGCCCCAGGGCAGGCGTGGGGGTGATGGCTGGAAGTGGGATGGCGCGTGAGTTGGCACCAGCCAGCGGTGGAGGCAGAGACTCAGAGGTCAGGGATCTCTCTCTCTGTCTCTGTCTCTCTCTCTCTCCCTCAGGGAGCTGAGGAGAGTAAGGTGGCGCCCCCTGCCCACCTCGCCTACCTCTCCATGGGCCCTTCTTTCTCTGGCCGCTCCGGGAGCCCTGCGGGCTTGGGTTCAACCCCCCACACACCGCACAGGCCAAGGGCGCATGCGCGACCGCCGGGGCCTAGGGCTGGCCTCGGGGGGCGGGGGGGTCCTCAGTGAAGGCCCCGCCCTCCCTCCAGGCTCTGACCCAGCTGCAGCTCTTCCATCGCCGCCCTTCTGGACTTGGCTTCAGCTGTCTCCCTCCCCTCCCCCACTCCCACTCAGCTTGCAGGCCGCTTCCCTGCCTTGAAAGCATGGCTCTGGCACTGAGGGCCACAGACCTACTGGGCTTCAAGCTCAAGGCTCTGCCTGGGCCTGCTGCTTCGGCCAGGGGCTCATTTTTTCCTGGAAAGACAAAGCCATGGCCTCACCCCACGCCTGCGCTTTGCCACGGCAGGCAGCCCAGATGTAGGAAAGGCTCTGTGGAGTCAGAAGTGCCGAGACAGGCAGATGGCACCAGAGGGTTTGGGGGCCAGGGCGCAACTGGGCTAGCCCCTCCTCCCGGGAGTCGGGGAGGCCCGGCCTTCCTAGTGCCCAGGCCACGGCTCCGGGGAGAAACCCGCCATGAAGGGCACGCGGGAGGCCCTCTGCCTGAGGTGGCAGGTGTCACGCCAGGGCCACTGCAAGCCTGGCTCGGCTTGCCTGCTTTATCCAAAGGAGGCTGGCCGACCAGCCGAACCTGGCACCTGGGCCAGGCCCCTTCCAAGGGGACGAGTTCCAGAGGCTAGAGCCCTGGGGGCGGCTGCCAAGTCTCCTGGGGCGTGTGCTGGGCCCCCGTCAGAGGAGGAAGCAGCCTGCTAAACGGTGTGCCAGGCCTGAGATCTGGAGGCCTCCCACAGCCGGGTCCCTGTCCTGCCCAGGCCCCCCGAGGGAGGACGATGGTCGGGCAGTGGCGAGCGGGGTGGGGCTGGCGCCAAGCCTGCCCTTGGATGCCCAGGGGAAGGGCGCCGGGGGATGGGCTGCCCCTGGCCAGGTCTGAGGGACCGACCCAGCTCGGGGCTGTCGGGGGCAGAGAGAGAACCCCCCTCCGCCCTTTCCCTTCAGGTGCTTAGGGCTGGCCAAATCCTTCCCAAGACAGCTTGTCTGGAGAAAATCAGACCCAGCTGAAGAACATGTGTCCATGGGGGAAACCCGGGAAACTGAGTCTCCCCACACAATAGCAGAGATTCTCATCTTGCATCCTCTCCTGAGCTAATGACAAAGGTGGATGTCCCGGGTGGGTGGGCCTGTGGAATGGGAGAGGGGAGGAAGTCTATTGTCATGCAGAGGGACATGGAAAGACTTGTCTGAAGCTTATCCCCTGCACTGGGGTCAGGTCGGGAAGGGACGGCACAGAGGTGAGCAGGAACCAACCGGCCTCTCTGTGGTGGGGCTGGCCCCGGGGCAGGCGTGGGGGTGATGGCTGGAAGTGGGATGGCGCGTGAGTTGGCACCAGCCAGCGGTGGAGGCAGAGACTCAGAGGTCAGGGATCTCTCTCTCTGTCTCTGTCTCTCTCTCTCTCCCTCAGGGAGCTGAGGAGAGTAAGGTGGCGCCCCCTGCCCACCTCGCCTACCTCTCCATGGGCCCTTCTTTCTCTGGCCGCTCCGGGAGCCCTGCGGGCTTGGGTTCAACCCCCCACACACCGCACAGGCCAAGGGCGCATGCGCGACCCCCGGGGCCTAGGGCTGGCCTCGGTGGGCGGGGGGGGGGGGTCCTCAGTGAAGGCCCCGCCCTCCCTCCAGGCTCTGACCCAGCTGCAGCTCTTCCATCGCCGCCCTTCTGGACTCGGCTTCAGCTGTCTCCCTCCCCTCCCCCAATCCCACTCAGCTTGCAGGCCGCTTCCCTGCCTTGAAAGCATGGCTCTGGCCCTGAGGGCCACAGACCTACTAGGCTTCAAGCTCAAGGCTCTGCCTGGGCCTGCTGCTTCGGCCAGGGGCTCATTTTTTCCTGGAAAGACAAAGCCATGGCCTCACCCCACGCCTGCACTTTGCCACGGCAGGCAGCCCAGATGTAGGAAAGGCTCTGTGGAGTCAGAAGTGCCGAGACAGGCAGATGGCACCAGAGGGTTTGGGGGCCAGGGCGCAACTGGGCTAGCCCCTCCTCCCGGGAGTCAAGGAGGCTGGGCCTTCCTAGTGCCCAGGCCACGGCTCCGGGGAGAAACCCGCCATGAGGGCACGCGGGAAGCCCTCTGCCTGAGGTGGCAGGTGTCACGCCAGGGCCACTGCAAGCCTGGCTCGGCTTGCCTGCTTTCTCCAAAGGAGGCTGGCCGACCAGCCGAACCTGGCACCTGGGCCAGGCCCCTTCCAAGGGGACGAGTTCCAGAGGCTAGAGCCCTGGGGGCGGCTGCCAAGTCTCCTGGGGCGTGTGCTGGGCCCCCGTCAGAGGAGGAAGCAGCCTGCTAAACGGTGTGCCAGGCCTGAGATCTGGAGGCCTCCCACAGCCGGGTCCCTGTCCTGCCCAGGCCCCCCGAGGGAGGACGATGGTCGGGCAGTGGCGAGCGGGGTGGGGCTGGCGCCAAGCCTGCCCTTGGATGCCCAGGGGAAGGGCGCCGGGGGATGGGCTGCCCCTGGCCAGGTCTGAGGGACCGACCCAGCTCGGGGCTGTCGGGGGCAGAGAGAGAACCCCCCTCCGCCCTTTCCCTTCAGGTTCTTAGGGCTGGCCAAATCCTTCCCAAGACAGCTTGTCTGGAGAAAATCAGACCCAGCTGAAGAACATGTGTCCATGGGGGAAACCCGGGAAACTGAGTCTCCCCACACAATAGCAGAGATTCTCATCTTGCATCCTCTCCTGAGCTAATGACAAAGGTGGATGTCCCGGGTGGGTGGGCCTGTGGAATGGGAGAGGGGAGGAAGTCTATTGTCATGCAGAGGGACATGGAAAGACTTGTCTGAAGCTTATCCCCTGCACTGGGGTCAGGTCTGGAAGGGACGGCACAGAGGTGAGCAGGAACCAACCGGCCTCTCTGTGGTGGGGCTGGCCCCAGGGCAGGCGTGGGGGTGATGGCTGGAAGTGGGATGGCGCGTGAGTTGGCACCAGCCAGCGGTGGAGGCAGAGACTCAGAGGTCAGGGATCTCTCTCTCTGTCTCTGTCTCTCTCTCTCTCCCTCAGGGAGCTGAGGAGAGTAAGGTGGCGCCCCCTGCCCACCTCGCCTACCTCTCCATGGGCCCTTCTTTCTCTGGCCGCTCCGGGAGCCCTGCGGGCTTGGGTTCAACCCCCCACACACCGCACAGGCCAAGGGCGCATGCGCGACCGCCGGGGCCTAGGGCTGGCCTCGGGGGGCGGGGGGGTCCTCAGTGAAGGCCCCGCCCTCCCTCCAGGCTCTGACCCAGCTGCAGCTCTTCCATCGCCGCCCTTCTGGACTTGGCTTCAGCTGTCTCCCTCCCCTCCCCCACTCCCACTCAGCTTGCAGGCCGCTTCCCTGCCTTGAAAGCATGGCTCTGGCACTGAGGGCCACAGACCTACTGGGCTTCAAGCTCAAGGCTCTGCCTGGGCCTGCTGCTTCGGCCAGGGGCTCATTTTTTCCTGGAAAGACAAAGCCATGGCCTCACCCCACGCCTGCGCTTTGCCACGGCAGGCAGCCCAGATGTAGGAAAGGCTCTGTGGAGTCAGAAGTGCCGAGACAGGCAGATGGCACCAGAGGGTTTGGGGGCCAGGGCGCAACTGGGCTAGCCCCTCCTCCCGGGAGTCGGGGAGGCCCGGCCTTCCTAGTGCCCAGGCCACGGCTCCGGGGAGAAACCCGCCATGAAGGGCACGCGGGAGGCCCTCTGCCTGAGGTGGCAGGTGTCACGCCAGGGCCACTGCAAGCCTGGCTCGGCTTGCCTGCTTTATCCAAAGGAGGCTGGCCGACCAGCCGAACCTGGCACCTGGGCCAGGCCCCTTCCAAGGGGACGAGTTCCAGAGGCTAGAGCCCTGGGGGCGGCTGCCAAGTCTCCTGGGGCGTGTGCTGGGCCCCCGTCAGAGGAGGAAGCAGCCTGCTAAACGGTGTGCCAGGCCTGAGATCTGGAGGCCTCCCACAGCCGGGTCCCTGTCCTGCCCAGGCCCCCCGAGGGAGGACGATGGTCGGGCAGTGGCGAGCGGGGTGGGGCTGGCGCCAAGCCTGCCCTTGGATGCCCAGGGGAAGGGCGCCGGGGGATGGGCTGCCCCTGGCCAGGTCTGAGGGACCGACCCAGCTCGGGGCTGTCGGGGGCAGAGAGAGAACCCCCCTCCGCCCTTTCCCTTCAGGTGCTTAGGGCTGGCCAAATCCTTCCCAAGACAGCTTGTCTGGAGAAAATCAGACCCAGCTGAAGAACATGTGTCCATGGGGGAAACCCGGGAAACTGAGTCTCCCCACACAATAGCAGAGATTCTCATCTTGCATCCTCTCCTGAGCTAATGACAAAGGTGGATGTCCCGGGTGGGTGGGCCTGTGGAATGGGAGAGGGGAGGAAGTCTATTGTCATGCAGAGGGACATGGAAAGACTTGTCTGAAGCTTATCCCCTGCACTGGGGTCAGGTCGGGAAGGGATGGCACAGAGGTGAGCAGGAACCAACCGGCCTCTCTGTGGTGGGGCTGGCCCCGGGGCAGGCGTGGGGGTGATGGCTGGAAGTGGGATGGCGCGTGAGTTGGCACCAGCCAGCGGTGGAGGCAGAGACTCAGAGGTCAGGGATCTCTCTCTCTGTCTCTGTCTCTCTCTCTCTCCCTCAGGGAGCTGAGGAGAGTAAGGTGGCGCCCCCTGCCCACCTCGCCTACCTCTCCATGGGCCCTTCTTTCTCTGGCCGCTCCGGGAGCCCTGCGGGCTTGGGTTCAACCCCCCACACACCGCACAGGCCAAGGGCGCATGCGCGACCCCCGGGGCCTAGGGCTGGCCTCGGGGGGCGGGGGGGTCCTCAGTGAAGGCCCCGCCCTCCCTCCAGGCTCTGACCCAGCTGCAGCTCTTCCATCGCCGCCCTTCTGGACTTGGCTTCAGCTGTCTCCCTCCCCTCCCCCACTCCCACTCAGCTTGCAGGCCGCTTCCCTGCCTTGAAAGCATGGCTCTGGCACTGAGGGCCACAGACCTACTGGGCTTCAAGCTCAAGGCTCTGCCTGGGCCTGCTGCTTCGGCCAGGGGCTCATTTTTTCCTGGAAAGACAAAGCCATGGCCTCACCCCACGCCTGCGCTTTGCCACGGCAGGCAGCCCAGATGTAGGAAAGGCTCTGTGGAGTCAGAAGTGCCGAGACAGGCAGATGGCACCAGAGGGTTTGGGGGCCAGGGCGCAACTGGGCTAGCCCCTCCTCCCGGGAGTCGGGGAGGCCCGGCCTTCCTAGTGCCCAGGCCACGGCTCCGGGGAGAAACCCGCCATGAAGGGCACGCGGGAGGCCCTCTGCCTGAGGTGGCAGGTGTCACGCCAGGGCCACTGCAAGCCTGGCTCGGCTTGCCTGCTTTATCCAAAGGAGGCTGGCCGACCAGCCGAACCTGGCACCTGGGCCAGGCCCCTTCCAAGGGGACGAGTTCCAGAGGCTAGAGCCCTGGGGGCGGCTGCCAAGTCTCCTGGGGCGTGTGCTGGGCCCCCGTCAGAGGAGGAAGCAGCCTGCTAAACGGTGTGCCAGGCCTGAGATCTGGAGGCCTCCCACAGCCGGGTCCCTGTCCTGCCCAGGCCCCCCGAGGGAGGACGATGGTCGGGCAGTGGCGAGCGGGGTGGGGCTGGCGCCAAGCCTGCCCTTGGATGCCCAGGGGAAGGGCGCCGGGGGATGGGCTGCCCCTGGCCAGGTCTGAGGGACCGACCCAGCTCGGGGCTGTCGGGGGCAGAGAGAGAACCCCCCTCCGCCCTTTCCCTTCAGGTGCTTAGGGCTGGCCAAATCCTTCCCAAGACAGCTTGTCTGGAGAAAATCAGACCCAGCTGAAGAACATGTGTCCATGGGGGAAACCCGGGAAACTGAGTCTCCCCACACAATAGCAGAGATTCTCATCTTGCATCCTCTCCTGAGCTAATGACAAAGGTGGATGTCCCGGGTGGGTGGGCCTGTGGAATGGGAGAGGGGAGGAAGTCTATTGTCATGCAGAGGGACATGGAAAGACTTGTCTGAAGCTTATCCCCTGCACTGGGGTCAGGTCGGGAAGGGATGGCACAGAGGTGAGCAGGAACCAACCGGCCTCTCTGTGGTGGGGCTGGCCCCGGGGCAGGCGTGGGGGTGATGGCTGGAAGTGGGATGGCGCGTGAGTTGGCACCAGCCAGCGGTGGAGGCAGAGACTCAGAGGTCAGGGATCTCTCTCTCTGTCTCTGTCTCTCTCTCTCTCCCTCAGGGAGCTGAGGAGAGTAAGGTGGCGCCCCCTGCCCACCTCGCCTACCTCTCCATGGGCCCTTCTTTCTCTGGCCGCTCCGGGAGCCCTGCGGGCTTGGGTTCAACCCCCCACACACCGCACAGGCCAAGGGCGCATGCGCGACCGCCGGGGCCTAGGGCTGGCCTCGGGGGGCGGGGGGGTCCTCAGTGAAGGCCCCGCCCTCCCTCCAGGCTCTGACCCAGCTGCAGCTCTTCCATCGCCGCCCTTCTGGACTCGGCTTCAGCTGTCTCCCTCCCCTCCCCCAATCCCACTCAGCTTGCAGGCCGCTTCCCTGCCTTGAAAGCATGGCTCTGGCCCTGAGGGCCACAGACCTACTAGGCTTCAAGCTCAAGGCTCTGCCTGGGCCTGCTGCTTCGGCCAGGGGCTCATTTTTTCCTGGAAAGACAAAGCCATGGCCTCACCCCACGCCTGCACTTTGCCACGGCAGGCAGCCCAGATGTAGGAAAGGCTCTGTGGAGTCAGAAGTGCCGAGACAGGCAGATGGCACCAGAGGGTTTGGGGGCCAGGGCGCAACTGGGCTAGCCCCTCCTCCCGGGAGTCAAGGAGGCTGGGCCTTCCTAGTGCCCAGGCCACGGCTCCGGGGAGAAACCCGCCATGAGGGCACGCGGGAAGCCCTCTGCCTGAGGTGGCAGGTGTCACGCCAGGGCCACTGCAAGCCTGGCTCGGCTTGCCTGCTTTCTCCAAAGGAGGCTGGCCGACCAGCCGAACCTGGCACCTGGGCCAGGCCCCTTCCAAGGGGACGAGTTCCAGAGGCTAGAGCCCTGGGGGCGGCTGCCAAGTCTCCTGGGGCGTGTGCTGGGCCCCCGTCAGAGGAGGAAGCAGCCTGCTAAACGGTGTGCCAGGCCTGAGATCTGGAGGCCTCCCACACCCGGGTCCCTGTCCTGCCCAGGCCCCCCGAGGGAGGACGATGGTCGGGCAGTGGCGAGCGTGGTGGGGCTGGCAACGAGCCTGCCCTTGGATGCCCCGGGGAAGGGCGCCGGGGGATGGGCTGCCCCTGGCCAGGTCTGAGGGACCGACCCAGCTCGGGGCTGTCGGGGGCAGAGAGAGAACCCCCCTCCGCCCTTTCCCTTCAGGTTCTTAGGGCTGGCCAAATCCTTCCCAAGACAGCTTGTCTGGAGAAAATCAGACCCAGCTGAAGAACATGTGTCCATGGGGGAAACCCGGGAAACTGAGTCTCCCCACACAATAGCAGAGATTCTCATCTTGCATCCTCTCCTGAGCTAATGACAAAGGTGGATGTCCCGGGTGGGTGGGCCTGTGGAATGGGAGAGGGGAGGAAGTCTATTGTCATGCAGAGGGACATGGAAAGACTTGTCTGAAGCTTATCCCCTGCACTGGGGTCAGGTCGGGAAGGGACGGCACAGAGGTGAGCAGGAACCAACCGGCCTCTCTGTGGTGGGGCTGGCCCCGGGGCAGGCGTGGGGGTGATGGCTGGAAGTGGGATGGCGCGTGAGTTGGCACCAGCCAGCGGTGGAGGCAGAGACTCAGAGGTCAGGGATCTCTCTCTCTGTCTCTGTCTCTCTCTCTCTCCCTCAGGGAGCTGAGGAGAGTAAGGTGGCGCCCCCTGCCCACCTCGCCTACCTCTCCATGGGCCCTTCTTTCTCTGGCCGCTCCGGGAGCCCTGCGGGCTTGGGTTCAACCCCCCACACACCGCACAGGCCAAGGGCGCATGCGCGACCCCCGGGGCCTAGGGCTGGCCTCGGTGGGCGGGGGGGGGGGTCCTCAGTGAAGGCCCCGCCCTCCCTCCAGGCTCTGACCCAGCTGCAGCTCTTCCATCGCCGCCCTTCTGGACTCGGCTTCAGCTGTCTCCCTCCCCTCCCCCAATCCCACTCAGCTTGCAGGCCGCTTCCCTGCCTTGAAAGCATGGCTCTGGCCCTGAGGGCCACAGACCTACTGGGCTTCAAGCTCAAGGCTCTGCCTGGGCCTGCTGCTTCGGCCAGGGGCTCATTTTTTCCTGGAAAGACAAAGCCATGGCCTCACCCCACGCCTGCGCTTTGCCACGGCAGGCAGCCCAGATGTAGGAAAGGCTCTGTGGAGTCAGAAGTGCCGAGACAGGCAGATGGCACCAGAGGGTTTGGGGGCCAGGGCGCAACTGGGCTAGCCCCTCCTCCCGGGAGTCAAGGAGGCTGGGCCTTCCTAGTGCCCAGGCCACGGCTCCGGGGAGAAACCCGCCATGAGGGCACGCGGGAAGCCCTCTGCCTGAGGTGGCAGGTGTCACGCCAGGGCCACTGCAAGCCTGGCTCGGCTTGCCTGCTTTCTCCAAAGGAGGCTGGCCGACCAGCCGAACCTGGCACCTGGGCCAGGCCCCTTCCAAGGGGACGAGTTCCAGAGGCTAGAGCCCTGGGGGCGGCTGCCAAGTCTCCTGGGGCGTGTGCTGGGCCCCCGTCAGAGGAGGAAGCAGCCTGCTAAACGGTGTGCCAGGCCTGAGATCTGGAGGCCTCCCACAGCCGGGTCCCTGTCCTGCCCAGGCCCCCCGAGGGAGGACGATGGTCGGGCAGTGGCGAGCGGGGTGGGGCTGGCGCCAAGCCTGCCCTTGGATGCCCAGGGGAAGGGCGCCGGGGGATGGGCTGCCCCTGGCCAGGTCTGAGGGACCGACCCAGCTCGGGGCTGTCGGGGGCAGAGAGAGAACCCCCCTCCGCCCTTTCCCTTCAGGTTCTTAGGGCTGGCCAAATCCTTCCCAAGACAGCTTGTCTGGAGAAAATCAGACCCAGCTGAAGAACATGTGTCCATGGGGGAAACCCGGGAAACTGAGTCTCCCCACACAATAGCAGAGATTCTCATCTTGCATCCTCTCCTGAGCTAATGACAAAGGTGGATGTCCCGGGTGGGTGGGCCTGTGGAATGGGAGAGGGGAGGAAGTCTATTGTCATGCAGAGGGACATGGAAAGACTTGTCTGAAGCTTATCCCCTGCACTGGGGTCAGGTCGGGAAGGGACGGCACAGAGGTGAGCAGGAACCAACCGGCCTCTCTGTGGTGGGGCTGGCCCCGGGGCAGGCGTGGGGGTGATGGCTGGAAGTGGGATGGCGCGTGAGTTGGCACCAGCCAGCGGTGGAGGCAGAGACTCAGAGGTCAGGGATCTCTCTCTCTGTCTCTGTCTCTCTCTCTCTCCCTCAGGGAGCTGAGGAGAGTAAGGTGGCGCCCCCTGCCCACCTCGCCTACCTCTCCATGGGCCCTTCTTTCTCTGGCCGCTCCGGGAGCCCTGCGGGCTTGGGTTCAACCCCCCACACACCGCACAGGCCAAGGGCGCATGCGCGACCCCCGGGGCCTAGGGCTGGCCTCGGTGGGCGGGGGGGGGGGGTCCTCAGTGAAGGCCCCGCCCTCCCTCCAGGCTCTGACCCAGCTGCAGCTCTTCCATCGCCGCCCTTCTGGACTCGGCTTCAGCTGTCTCCCTCCCCTCCCCCAATCCCACTCAGCTTGCAGGCCGCTTCCCTGCCTTGAAAGCATGGCTCTGGCCCTGAGGGCCACAGACCTACTAGGCTTCAAGCTCAAGGCTCTGCCTGGGCCTGCTGCTTCGGCCAGGGGCTCATTTTTTCCTGGAAAGACAAAGCCATGGCCTCACCCCACGCCTGCACTTTGCCACGGCAGGCAGCCCAGATGTAGGAAAGGCTCTGTGGAGTCAGAAGTGCCGAGACAGGCAGATGGCACCAGAGGGTTTGGGGGCCAGGGCGCAACTGGGCTAGCCCCTCCTCCCGGGAGTCAAGGAGGCTGGGCCTTCCTAGTGCCCAGGCCACGGCTCCGGGGAGAAACCCGCCATGAGGGCACGCGGGAAGCCCTCTGCCTGAGGTGGCAGGTGTCACGCCAGGGCCACTGCAAGCCTGGCTCGGCTTGCCTGCTTTCTCCAAAGGAGGCTGGCCGACCAGCCGAACCTGGCACCTGGGCCAGGCCCCTTCCAAGGGGACGAGTTCCAGAGGCTAGAGCCCTGGGGGCGGCTGCCAAGTCTCCTGGGGCGTGTGCTGGGCCCCCGTCAGAGGAGGAAGCAGCCTGCTAAACGGTGTGCCAGGCCTGAGATCTGGAGGCCTCCCACAGCCGGGTCCCTGTCCTGCCCAGGCCCCCCGAGGGAGGACGATGGTCGGGCAGTGGCGAGCGGGGTGGGGCTGGCGCCAAGCCTGCCCTTGGATGCCCAGGGGAAGGGCGCCGGGGGATGGGCTGCCCCTGGCCAGGTCTGAGGGACCGACCCAGCTCGGGGCTGTCGGGGGCAGAGAGAGAACCCCCCTCCGCCCTTTCCCTTCAGGTTCTTAGGGCTGGCCAAATCCTTCCCAAGACAGCTTGTCTGGAGAAAATCAGACCCAGCTGAAGAACATGTGTCCATGGGGGAAACCCGGGAAACTGAGTCTCCCCACACAATAGCAGAGATTCTCATCTTGCATCCTCTCCTGAGCTAATGACAAAGGTGGATGTCCCGGGTGGGTGGGCCTGTGGAATGGGAGAGGGGAGGAAGTCTATTGTCATGCAGAGGGACATGGAAAGACTTGTCTGAAGCTTATCCCCTGCACTGGGGTCAGGTCTGGAAGGGACGGCACAGAGGTGAGCAGGAACCAACCGGCCTCTCTGTGGTGGGGCTGGCCCCAGGGCAGGCGTGGGGGTGATGGCTGGAAGTGGGATGGCGCGTGAGTTGGCACCAGCCAGCGGTGGAGGCAGAGACTCAGAGGTCAGGGATCTCTCTCTCTGTCTCTGTCTCTCTCTCTCTCCCTCAGGGAGCTGAGGAGAGTAAGGTGGCGCCCCCTGCCCACCTCGCCTACCTCTCCATGGGCCCTTCTTTCTCTGGCCGCTCCGGGAGCCCTGCGGGCTTGGGTTCAACCCCCCACACACCGCACAGGCCAAGGGCGCATGCGCGACCGCCGGGGCCTAGGGCTGGCCTCGGGGGGCGGGGGGGTCCTCAGTGAAGGCCCCGCCCTCCCTCCAGGCTCTGACCCAGCTGCAGCTCTTCCATCGCCGCCCTTCTGGACTTGGCTTCAGCTGTCTCCCTCCCCTCCCCCACTCCCACTCAGCTTGCAGGCCGCTTCCCTGCCTTGAAAGCATGGCTCTGGCACTGAGGGCCACAGACCTACTGGGCTTCAAGCTCAAGGCTCTGCCTGGGCCTGCTGCTTCGGCCAGGGGCTCATTTTTTCCTGGAAAGACAAAGCCATGGCCTCACCCCACGCCTGCGCTTTGCCACGGCAGGCAGCCCAGATGTAGGAAAGGCTCTGTGGAGTCAGAAGTGCCGAGACAGGCAGATGGCACCAGAGGGTTTGGGGGCCAGGGCGCAACTGGGCTAGCCCCTCCTCCCGGGAGTCGGGGAGGCCCGGCCTTCCTAGTGCCCAGGCCACGGCTCCGGGGAGAAACCCGCCATGAAGGGCACGCGGGAGGCCCTCTGCCTGAGGTGGCAGGTGTCACGCCAGGGCCACTGCAAGCCTGGCTCGGCTTGCCTGCTTTATCCAAAGGAGGCTGGCCGACCAGCCGAACCTGGCACCTGGGCCAGGCCCCTTCCAAGGGGACGAGTTCCAGAGGCTAGAGCCCTGGGGGCGGCTGCCAAGTCTCCTGGGGCGTGTGCTGGGCCCCCGTCAGAGGAGGAAGCAGCCTGCTAAACGGTGTGCCAGGCCTGAGATCTGGAGGCCTCCCACAGCCGGGTCCCTGTCCTGCCCAGGCCCCCCGAGGGAGGACGATGGTCGGGCAGTGGCGAGCGGGGTGGGGCTGGCGCCAAGCCTGCCCTTGGATGCCCAGGGGAAGGGCGCCGGGGGATGGGCTGCCCCTGGCCAGGTCTGAGGGACCGACCCAGCTCGGGGCTGTCGGGGGCAGAGAGAGAACCCCCCTCCGCCCTTTCCCTTCAGGTGCTTAGGGCTGGCCAAATCCTTCCCAAGACAGCTTGTCTGGAGAAAATCAGACCCAGCTGAAGAACATGTGTCCATGGGGGAAACCCGGGAAACTGAGTCTCCCCACACAATAGCAGAGATTCTCATCTTGCATCCTCTCCTGAGCTAATGACAAAGGTGGATGTCCCGGGTGGGTGGGCCTGTGGAATGGGAGAGGGGAGGAAGTCTATTGTCATGCAGAGGGACATGGAAAGACTTGTCTGAAGCTTATCCCCTGCACTGGGGTCAGGTCGGGAAGGGACGGCACAGAGGTGAGCAGGAACCAACCGGCCTCTCTGTGGTGGGGCTGGCCCCGGGGCAGGCGTGGGGGTGATGGCTGGAAGTGGGATGGCGCGTGAGTTGGCACCAGCCAGCGGTGGAGGCAGAGACTCAGAGGTCAGGGATCTCTCTCTCTGTCTCTGTCTCTCTCTCTCTCCCTCAGGGAGCTGAGGAGAGTAAGGTGGCGCCCCCTGCCCACCTCGCCTACCTCTCCATGGGCCCTTCTTTCTCTGGCCGCTCCGGGAGCCCTGCGGGCTTGGGTTCAACCCCCCACACACCGCACAGGCCAAGGGCGCATGCGCGACCCCCGGGGCCTAGGGCTGGCCTCGGTGGGCGGGGGGGGGGGTCCTCAGTGAAGGCCCCGCCCTCCCTCCAGGCTCTGACCCAGCTGCAGCTCTTCCATCGCCGCCCTTCTGGACTCGGCTTCAGCTGTCTCCCTCCCCTCCCCCAATCCCACTCAGCTTGCAGGCCGCTTCCCTGCCTTGAAAGCATGGCTCTGGCCCTGAGGGCCACAGACCTACTAGGCTTCAAGCTCAAGGCTCTGCCTGGGCCTGCTGCTTCGGCCAGGGGCTCATTTTTTCCTGGAAAGACAAAGCCATGGCCTCACCCCACGCCTGCACTTTGCCACGGCAGGCAGCCCAGATGTAGGAAAGGCTCTGTGGAGTCAGAAGTGCCGAGACAGGCAGATGGCACCAGAGGGTTTGGGGGCCAGGGCGCAACTGGGCTAGCCCCTCCTCCCGGGAGTCAAGGAGGCTGGGCCTTCCTAGTGCCCAGGCCACGGCTCCGGGGAGAAACCCGCCATGAGGGCACGCGGGAAGCCCTCTGCCTGAGGTGGCAGGTGTCACGCCAGGGCCACTGCAAGCCTGGCTCGGCTTGCCTGCTTTCTCCAAAGGAGGCTGGCCGACCAGCCGAACCTGGCACCTGGGCCAGGCCCCTTCCAAGGGGACGAGTTCCAGAGGCTAGAGCCCTGGGGGCGGCTGCCAAGTCTCCTGGGGCGTGTGCTGGGCCCCCGTCAGAGGAGGAAGCAGCCTGCTAAACGGTGTGCCAGGCCTGAGATCTGGAGGCCTCCCACAGCCGGGTCCCTGTCCTGCCCAGGCCCCCCGAGGGAGGACGATGGTCGGGCAGTGGCGAGCGGGGTGGGGCTGGCGCCAAGCCTGCCCTTGGATGCCCAGGGGAAGGGCGCCGGGGGATGGGCTGCCCCTGGCCAGGTCTGAGGGACCGACCCAGCTCGGGGCTGTCGGGGGCAGAGAGAGAACCCCCCTCCGCCCTTTCCCTTCAGGTTCTTAGGGCTGGCCAAATCCTTCCCAAGACAGCTTGTCTGGAGAAAATCAGACCCAGCTGAAGAACATGTGTCCATGGGGGAAACCCGGGAAACTGAGTCTCCCCACACAATAGCAGAGATTCTCATCTTGCATCCTCTCCTGAGCTAATGACAAAGGTGGATGTCCCGGGTGGGTGGGCCTGTGGAATGGGAGAGGGGAGGAAGTCTATTGTCATGCAGAGGGACATGGAAAGACTTGTCTGAAGCTTATCCCCTGCACTGGGGTCAGGTCTGGAAGGGACGGCACAGAGGTGAGCAGGAACCAACCGGCCTCTCTGTGGTGGGGCTGGCCCCAGGGCAGGCGTGGGGGTGATGGCTGGAAGTGGGATGGCGCGTGAGTTGGCACCAGCCAGCGGTGGAGGCAGAGACTCAGAGGTCAGGGATCTCTCTCTCTGTCTCTGTCTCTCTCTCTCTCCCTCAGGGAGCTGAGGAGAGTAAGGTGGCGCCCCCTGCCCACCTCGCCTACCTCTCCATGGGCCCTTCTTTCTCTGGCCGCTCCGGGAGCCCTGCGGGCTTGGGTTCAACCCCCCACACACCGCACAGGCCAAGGGCGCATGCGCGACCGCCGGGGCCTAGGGCTGGCCTCGGGGGGCGGGGGGGTCCTCAGTGAAGGCCCCGCCCTCCCTCCAGGCTCTGACCCAGCTGCAGCTCTTCCATCGCCGCCCTTCTGGACTTGGCTTCAGCTGTCTCCCTCCCCTCCCCCACTCCCACTCAGCTTGCAGGCCGCTTCCCTGCCTTGAAAGCATGGCTCTGGCACTGAGGGCCACAGACCTACTGGGCTTCAAGCTCAAGGCTCTGCCTGGGCCTGCTGCTTCGGCCAGGGGCTCATTTTTTCCTGGAAAGACAAAGCCATGGCCTCACCCCACGCCTGCGCTTTGCCACGGCAGGCAGCCCAGATGTAGGAAAGGCTCTGTGGAGTCAGAAGTGCCGAGACAGGCAGATGGCACCAGAGGGTTTGGGGGCCAGGGCGCAACTGGGCTAGCCCCTCCTCCCGGGAGTCGGGGAGGCCCGGCCTTCCTAGTGCCCAGGCCACGGCTCCGGGGAGAAACCCGCCATGAAGGGCACGCGGGAGGCCCTCTGCCTGAGGTGGCAGGTGTCACGCCAGGGCCACTGCAAGCCTGGCTCGGCTTGCCTGCTTTATCCAAAGGAGGCTGGCCGACCAGCCGAACCTGGCACCTGGGCCAGGCCCCTTCCAAGGGGACGAGTTCCAGAGGCTAGAGCCCTGGGGGCGGCTGCCAAGTCTCCTGGGGCGTGTGCTGGGCCCCCGTCAGAGGAGGAAGCAGCCTGCTAAACGGTGTGCCAGGCCTGAGATCTGGAGGCCTCCCACAGCCGGGTCCCTGTCCTGCCCAGGCCCCCCGAGGGAGGACGATGGTCGGGCAGTGGCGAGCGGGGTGGGGCTGGCGCCAAGCCTGCCCTTGGATGCCCAGGGGAAGGGCGCCGGGGGATGGGCTGCCCCTGGCCAGGTCTGAGGGACCGACCCAGCTCGGGGCTGTCGGGGGCAGAGAGAGAACCCCCCTCCGCCCTTTCCCTTCAGGTGCTTAGGGCTGGCCAAATCCTTCCCAAGACAGCTTGTCTGGAGAAAATCAGACCCAGCTGAAGAACATGTGTCCATGGGGGAAACCCGGGAAACTGAGTCTCCCCACACAATAGCAGAGATTCTCATCTTGCATCCTCTCCTGAGCTAATGACAAAGGTGGATGTCCCGGGTGGGTGGGCCTGTGGAATGGGAGAGGGGAGGAAGTCTATTGTCATGCAGAGGGACATGGAAAGACTTGTCTGAAGCTTATCCCCTGCACTGGGGTCAGGTCGGGAAGGGACGGCACAGAGGTGAGCAGGAACCAACCGGCCTCTCTGTGGTGGGGCTGGCCCCGGGGCAGGCGTGGGGGTGATGGCTGGAAGTGGGATGGCGCGTGAGTTGGCACCAGCCAGCGGTGGAGGCAGAGACTCAGAGGTCAGGGATCTCTCTCTCTGTCTCTGTCTCTCTCTCTCTCCCTCAGGGAGCTGAGGAGAGTAAGGTGGCGCCCCCTGCCCACCTCGCCTACCTCTCCATGGGCCCTTCTTTCTCTGGCCGCTCCGGGAGCCCTGCGGGCTTGGGTTCAACCCCCCACACACCGCACAGGCCAAGGGCGCATGCGCGACCCCCGGGGCCTAGGGCTGGCCTCGGTGGGCGGGGGGGGGGGGTCCTCAGTGAAGGCCCCGCCCTCCCTCCAGGCTCTGACCCAGCTGCAGCTCTTCCATCGCCGCCCTTCTGGACTCGGCTTCAGCTGTCTCCCTCCCCTCCCCCAATCCCACTCAGCTTGCAGGCCGCTTCCCTGCCTTGAAAGCATGGCTCTGGCCCTGAGGGCCACAGACCTACTAGGCTTCAAGCTCAAGGCTCTGCCTGGGCCTGCTGCTTCGGCCAGGGGCTCATTTTTTCCTGGAAAGACAAAGCCATGGCCTCACCCCACGCCTGCACTTTGCCACGGCAGGCAGCCCAGATGTAGGAAAGGCTCTGTGGAGTCAGAAGTGCCGAGACAGGCAGATGGCACCAGAGGGTTTGGGGGCCAGGGCGCAACTGGGCTAGCCCCTCCTCCCGGGAGTCAAGGAGGCTGGGCCTTCCTAGTGCCCAGGCCACGGCTCCGGGGAGAAACCCGCCATGAGGGCACGCGGGAAGCCCTCTGCCTGAGGTGGCAGGTGTCACGCCAGGGCCACTGCAAGCCTGGCTCGGCTTGCCTGCTTTCTCCAAAGGAGGCTGGCCGACCAGCCGAACCTGGCACCTGGGCCAGGCCCCTTCCAAGGGGACGAGTTCCAGAGGCTAGAGCCCTGGGGGCGGCTGCCAAGTCTCCTGGGGCGTGTGCTGGGCCCCCGTCAGAGGAGGAAGCAGCCTGCTAAACGGTGTGCCAGGCCTGAGATCTGGAGGCCTCCCACAGCCGGGTCCCTGTCCTGCCCAGGCCCCCCGAGGGAGGACGATGGTCGGGCAGTGGCGAGCGGGGTGGGGCTGGCGCCAAGCCTGCCCTTGGATGCCCAGGGGAAGGGCGCCGGGGGATGGGCTGCCCCTGGCCAGGTCTGAGGGACCGACCCAGCTCGGGGCTGTCGGGGGCAGAGAGAGAACCCCCCTCCGCCCTTTCCCTTCAGGTTCTTAGGGCTGGCCAAATCCTTCCCAAGACAGCTTGTCTGGAGAAAATCAGACCCAGCTGAAGAACATGTGTCCATGGGGGAAACCCGGGAAACTGAGTCTCCCCACACAATAGCAGAGATTCTCATCTTGCATCCTCTCCTGAGCTAATGACAAAGGTGGATGTCCCGGGTGGGTGGGCCTGTGGAATGGGAGAGGGGAGGAAGTCTATTGTCATGCAGAGGGACATGGAAAGACTTGTCTGAAGCTTATCCCCTGCACTGGGGTCAGGTCTGGAAGGGACGGCACAGAGGTGAGCAGGAACCAACCGGCCTCTCTGTGGTGGGGCTGGCCCCAGGGCAGGCGTGGGGGTGATGGCTGGAAGTGGGATGGCGCGTGAGTTGGCACCAGCCAGCGGTTGGAGGCAGAGACTCAGAGGTCAGGGATCTCTCTCTCTGTCTCTGTCTCTCTCTCTCTCCCTCAGGGAGCTGAGGAGAGTAAGGTGGCGCCCCCTGCCCACCTCGCCTACCTCTCCATGGGCCCCTTCTTTCTCTGGCCGCTCCGGGAGCCCTGCGGGCTTGGGTTCAACCCCCCACACACCGCACAGGCCAAGGGCGCATGCGCGACCGCCGGGGCCTAGGGCTGGCCTCGGGGGGCGGGGGGGTCCTCAGTGAAGGCCCCCGCCCTCCCTCCAGGCTCTGACCCCAGCTGCAGCTCTTCCATCGCCGCCCTTCTGGACCTTGGCTTCAGCTGTCTCCCTCCCCTCCCCCACTCCCACTCAGCTTGCAGGCCGCTTCCCTGCCTTGAAAGCATGGCTCTGGCACTGAGGGCCACAGACCTACTGGGCTTCAAGCTCAAGGCTCTGCCTGGGCCTGCTGCTTCGGCCAGGGGCTCATTTTTTCCTGGAAAGGACAAAGCCATGGCCTCACCCCACGGCCTGCGCTTTGCCACGGCAGGCAGCCCAGATGTAGGAAAGGCTCTGTGGAGTCAGAAGTGCCGAGACAGGCAGATGGCACCAGAGGGTTTGGGGGCCAGGGCGCAACTGGGCTAGCCCCTCCTCCCGGGAGTCGGGGAGGCCCGGCTTCCTAGTGCCCAGGCCACGGCTCCGGGGAGAAACCCGCCATGAAGGGCACGCGGGAGGCCCTCTGCCTGAGGTGGCAGGTGTCACGCCAGGGCCACTGCCAAGCCTGGCTCGGCTTGCCTGCTTTATCCAAAGGAGGCTGGCCGACCAGCCGAACCTGGCACCTGGGCCAGGCCCCTTCCAAGGGGACGAGTTCCAGAGGCTAGAGCCCTGGGGGCGGCTGCCAAGTCTCCTGGGGCGTGTGCTGGGCCCCCGTCAGAGGAGGAAGCAGCCTGCTAACGGTGTGCCAGGCCTGAGATCTGGAGGCCTCCCACAGCCGGGTCCCTGTCCTGCCCAGGCCCCCCGAGGGAGGACGATGGTCGGGCAGTGGCGAGCGGGGTGGGGCTGGCGCCAGCCTGCCCTTGGATGCCCAGGGGAAGGGCGCCGGGGGATGGGCTGCCCCTGGCCAGGTCTGAGGGACCGACCCAGCTCGGGGCTGTCGGGGGCAGAGAGAGAAACCCCCTCCGCCCTTTCCCTTCAGGTGCTTAGGGCTGGCCAAATCCTTCCCAAGACAGCTTGTCTGGAGAAAATCAGACCCAGCTGAAGAACATGTGTCCATGGGGGAAACCCGGGAAACTGAGTCTCCCCACACAATAGCAGAGATTCTCATCTTGCATCCTCTCCTGAGCTAATGACAAAGGTGGATGTCCCGGGTGGGTGGGCCTGTGGAATGGGAGAGGGGAGGAAGTCTATTGTCATGCAGAGGGACATGGAAAGACTTGTCTGAAGCTTATCCCCTGCACTGGGGGTCAGGTCGGGAAGGATGGCACAGAGGTGAGCAGGAACCAACCGGCCTCTCTGTGGTGGGGCTGGCCCCGGGGCAGGCGTGGGGGTGATGGCTGGAAGTGGGATGGCGCGTGAGTTGGCACCAGCCAGCGGTGGAGGCAGAGACTCAGAGGTCAGGGATCTCTCTCTCTGTCTCTGTCTCTCTCTCTCTCCCTCAGGGAGCTGAGGAGAGTAAGGTGGCGCCCCCTGCCCACCTCGCCTACCTCTCCATGGGCCCTTCTTTCTCTGGCCGCTCCGGGGAGCCCTGCGGGCTTGGGTTCAACCCCCACACACCGCACAGGCCAAGGGCGCATGCGCGACCGCCGGGGCCTAGGGCTGGCCTCGGGGGGCGGGGGGGTCCTCAGTGAAGGCCCCGCCCTCCCTCCAGGCTCTGACCCAGCTGCAGCTCTTCCATCGCCGCCCTTCTGGACTCGGCTTCAGCTGTCTCCCTCCCCTCCCCCAATCCCACTCAGCTTGCAGGCCGCTTCCCTGCCTTGAAAGCATGGCTCTGGCCCTGAGGGCCACAGACCTACTAGGCTTCAAGCTCAAGGCTCTGCCTGGGCCTGCTGCTTCGGCCAGGGGCTCATTTTTTCCTGGAAAGACAAAGCCATGGCCTCACCCCACGCCTGCACTTTGCCACGGCAGGCAGCCCAGATGTAGGAAAGGGCTCTGTGGAGTCAGAAGTGCCGAGACAGGCAGATGGCACCAGAGGGTTTGGGGGCCCAGGGCGCAACTGGGCTAGCCCCTCCTCCCGGGAGTCAAGGAGGCTGGGCCTTCCTAGTGCCCAGGCCACGGCTCCGGGGGAGAAACCCGCCATGAGGGCACGCGGGAAGCCCTCTGCCTGAGGTGGCAGGTGTCACGCCAGGGCCACTGCAAGCCTGGCTCGGCTTGCCTGCTTTCTCCAAAGGAGGCTGGCCGACCAGCCGAACCTGGCACCTGGGCCAGGCCCCTTCCCAAGGGGACGAGGTTCCAGAGGCTAGAGCCCTGGGGGCGGCTGCCAAGTCTCCTGGGGCGTGTGCTGGGCCCCCGTCAGAGGAGGAAGCAGCCTGCTAAACGGGTGTGCCAGGCCTGAGATCTGGAGGGCCTCCCACACCCGGGTCCCTGTCCTGCCAGGCCCCCCGAGGGAGGACGATGGTCGGGCAGTGGCGAGCGTGGTGGGGCTGGCAACGAGCCTGCCCTTGGATGCCCCGGGGAAGGGCGCCCGGGGGATGGGCTGCCCCTGGCCAGGTCTGAGGGACCGACCCAGCTCGGGGCTGTCGGGGGCAGAGAGAGAACCCCCCCTCCGCCCTTTCCCTTCAGGTTCTTAGGGCTGGCCAAATCCTTCCCAAGACAGCTTGTCTGGAGAAAATCAGACCCAGCTGAAGAACATGTGTCCATGGGGGAAACCCGGGAAACTGAGTCTCCCCACACAATAGCAGAGATTCTCATCTTGCATCCTCTCCTGAGCTAATGACAAAGGTGGATGTCCCGGGTGGGTGGGCCTGTGGAATGGGAGAGGGGGGAGGGAAGTCTATTGTCATGCAGAGGGACATGGAAAGACTTGTCCTGAAGCTTATCCCCTGCACTGGGGTCAGGTCGGGAAGGGACGGCACAGAGGTGAGCAGGAACCAACCGGCCTCTCTGTGGTGGGGCTGGCCCCCGGGGGCAGGCGTGGGGGTGATGGCTGGAAGTGGGATGGCGCGTGGAGTTGGCACCAGCCAGCGGTGGAGGCAGAGACTCAGAGGTCAGGGATCTCTCTCTCTGTCTCTGTCTCTCTCTCTCCCTCAGGGAGCTGAGGAGAGTAAGGTGGCGCCCCCTGCCCACCTCGCCTACCTCTCCATGGGCCCTTCTTTCTCTGGCCGCTCCGGGAGCCCTGCGGGCTTGGGTTCAACCCCCCACACACCGCACAGGCCAAGGGCGCATGCGCGACCCCGGGGCCTAGGGCTGGCCCTCGGTGGGCGGGGGGGGGGTCCTCAGTGAAGGCCCCCGCCCTCCCTCCAGGCTCTGACCCAGCTGCAGCTCTTCCATCGCCGCCCTTCTGGACTCGGCTTCAGCTGTCTCCCTCCCCTCCCCCAATCCCACTCAGCTTGCAGGCCGCTTCCCTGCCTTGAAAGCATGGCTCTGGCCCTGAGGGCCACAGACCTACTGGGCTTCAGCTCAAGGCTCTGCCTGGGCCTGCTGCTTCGGCCAGGGGCTCATTTTTTCCTGGAAAGACAAAGCCATGGCCTCACCCCACGCCTGCGCTTTGCCACGGCAGGGCAGCCCAGATGTAGGAAAGGCTCTGTGGAGTCAGAAGTGCCGAGACAGGCAGATGGCACCAGAGGGTTTGGGGGCCAGGGCGCAACTGGGCTAGCCCCTCCTCCCGGGAGTCAAGGAGGCTGGGCCTTCCTAGTGCCCAGGCCACGGCTCCGGGGAGAAACCCGCCATGAGGGCACGCGGGAAGCCCTCTGCCTGAGGTGGCAGGTGTCACGCCAGGGCCACTGCAAGCCTGGCTCGGCTTGCCTGCTTTCTCCAAAGGAGGCTGGCCGACCAGCCGAACCTGGCACCTGGGCCAGGCCCCCTTCCAAGGGGACGAGTTCCAGAGGCTAGAGCCCTGGGGGCGGCTGCCAAGTCTCCTGGGGCGTGTGCTGGGCCCCCGTCAGAGGAGGAAGCAGCCTGCTAAACGGGGTGTGCCAGGCCTGAGATCTGGAGGCCTCCCACAGCCGGGTCCCTGTCCTGCCCAGGCCCCCCGAGGGAGGACGATGGTCGGGCAGTGGCGAGCGGGGTGGGGCTGGCGCCAAGCCTGCCCTTGGATGCCCAGGGGAAGGGCGCCGGGGGATGGGCTGCCCCCTGGCCAGGTCTGAGGGACCGACCCAGCTCGGGGCTGTCGGGGGCAGAGAGAGAACCCCCCTCCGCCCTTTCCCTTCAGGTTCTTAGGGCTGGCCAAATCCTTCCCAAGACAGCTTGTCTGGAGAAAATCAGACCCAGCTGAAGAACATGTGTCCATGGGGGAAACCCGGGAAACTGAGTCTCCCCACACAATAGCAGAGATTCTCATCTTGCATCCTCTCCTGAGCTAATGACAAAGGTGGATGTCCCGGGTGGGTGGGGCCTGTGGAATGGGAGAGGGGAGGAAGTCTATTGTCATGCAGAGGGACATGGAAAGACTTGTCTGAAGCTTATCCCCTGCACTGGGGTCAGGGTCGGGAAGGGACGGCACAGAGGTGAGCAGGAACCAACCGGCCCTCTCTGTGGTGGGGCTGGCCCCGGGGCAGGCGTGGGGGTGATGGCTGGAAGTGGGATGGCGCGTGAGTTGGCACCAGCCAGCGGTGGAGGCAGAGACTCAGAGGTCAGGGATCTCTCTCTCTGTCTCTGTCTCTCTCTCTCTCCCTCAGGGAGCTGAGGAGAGTAAGGTGGCGCCCCCCTGCCCACCTCGCCTACCTCTCCATGGGCCCTTCTTTCTCTGGCCGCTCCGGGAGCCCTGCGGGCTTGGGTTCAACCCCCCACACACCGCACAGGCCAAGGGGCGCATGCGCGACCCCCGGGGCCTAGGGCTGGCCTCGGTGGGCGGGGGGGGGGGGTCCTCAGTGAAGGCCCCGCCCTCCCTCCAGGCTCTGACCCAGCTGCAGCTCTTCCATCGCCGCCCTTCTGGACTCGGCTTCAGCTGTCTCCCTCCCCTCCCCCAATCCCACTCAGCTTGCAGGCCGCTTCCCTGCCTTGAAAGCATGGCTCTGGCCCTGAGGGCCACAGAGCCTACTAGGCTTCAAGCTCAAGGCTCTGCCTGGGCCTGCTGCTTCGGCCAGGGGCTCATTTTTCCTGGAAAGACAAAGCCATGGCCTCACCCCACGCCTGCACTTTGCCACGGCAGGCAGCCCAGATGTAGGAAAGGCTCTGTGGAGTCAGAAGTGCCGAGACAGGCAGATGGCACCAGAGGGTTTGGGGGCCAGGGCGCAACTGGGCTAGCCCCTCCTCCCGGGAGTCAAGGAGGCTGGGCCTTCCTAGTGCCCAGGCCACGGCTCCGGGGAGAAACCCGCCATGAGGGCACGCGGGAAGCCCCTCTGCCTGAGGTGGCAGGTGTCACGCCAGGGCCACTGCAAGCCTGGCTCGGCTTGCCTGCTTTCTCCAAAGGAGGCTGGCCGACCAGCCGAACCTGGCACCTGGGCCAGGCCCCTTCCAAGGGGACGAGTTCCAGAGGCTAGAGCCCTGGGGGCGGCTGCCAAGTCTCCTGGGGCGTGTGCTGGGCCCCGTCAGAGGAGGAAGCAGCCTGCTAAACGGTGTGCCAGGCCTGAGATCTGGAGGCCTCCCACAGCCGGGTCCCTGTCCTGCCCAGGCCCCCCGAGGGGAGGACGATGGTCGGGCAGAGTGGCGAGCGGGGGGGGCTGGCGCCAAGCCTGCCCTTGGATGCCCAGGGGAAGGGCGCCGGGGGATGGGCTGGCCCCTGGCCAGGTCTGAGGGACCGACCCAGCTCGGGGCTGTCGGGGGCAGAGAGAGAACCCCCCCTCCGGCCCTTTCCCTTCAGGTTCTTAGGGCTGGCCAAATCCTTCCCAAGACAGCTTGTCTGGAGAAAATCAGACCCAGCTGAAGAACATGTGTCCATGGGGGAAACCCGGGAAACTGAGTCTCCCCACACAATAGCAGAGATTCTCATCTTGCATCCTCTCCTGAGCTAATGACAAAGGTGGATGTCCCGGGTGGGTGGGCCTGTGGAATGGGAGAGGGGAGGAAGTCTATTGTCATGCAGAGGGACATGGAAAGACTTGTCTGAAGCTTATCCCCTGCACTGGGGTCAGGTCGGGAAGGGATGGCACAGAGGTGAGCAGGAACCAACCGGGCCTCTCTGTGGTGGGGCTGGCCCCGGGGCAGGCGTGGGGGGTGATGGCTGGAAGTGGGATGGCGCGTGAGTTGGCACCAGCCAGCGGTGGAGGCAGAGACTCAGAGGGTCAGGGATCTCTCTCTCTGTCTCTGTCTCTCTCTCTCTCCCTCAGGGAGCTGAGGAGAGTAAGGTGGCGCCCCCTGCCCACCTCGCCTACCTCTTCCATGGGCCCTTCTTTCTCTGGCCGCTCCGGGGAGCCCTGCGGGCTTGGGTTCAACCCCCCACCACACCGCACAGGCCAAGGGCGCATGCGCGACCGCCGGGGCCTAGGGGCTGGCCTCGGGGGGCGGGGGGGTCCTCAGTGAAGGCCCCGCCCTCCCTCCAGGCTCTGACCCAGCTGCAGCTCTTCCATCGCCGCCCTTCTGGACTCGGCTTCAGCTGTCTCCCTCCCCTCCCCCAATCCCACTCAGCTTGCAGGCCGCTTCCCTGCCTTGAAAGCATGGCTCTGGCCCTGAGGGCCACAGACCTACTAGGCTTCAAGCTCAAGGCTCTGCCTGGGCCTGCTGCTTCGGCCAGGGGCTCATTTTTTCCTGGAAAGACAAAGCCATGGCCTCACCCCACGCCTGCACTTTGCCACGGCAGGCAGCCCAGATGTAGGAAAGGCTCTGTGGAGTCAGAAGTGCCGAGACAGGCAGATGGCACCAGAGGGTTTGGGGGGCCAGGGCGCAACTGGGCTAGCCCCTCCCTCCCGGGAGTCAAGGAGGCTGGGGCCTTCCTAGTGCCCAGGCCACGGCTCCGGGGAGAAACCCGCCATGAGGGCACGCGGGAAGCCCTCTGCCTGAGGGTGGCAGGTGTCACGCCAGGGCCACTGCAAGCCTGGCTCGGCTTGCCTGCTTTCTCCAAAGGAGGCTGGCCGACCAGCCGAACCTGGCACCTGGGCCAGGCCCCTTCCAAGGGGACGAGTTCCAGAGGCTAGAGCCCTGGGGGCGGCTGCCAAGTCTCCTGGGGCGTGTGCTGGGCCCCCGTCAGGGAGGAAGCAGCCTGCTAAACGGTGTGCCAGGCCTGAGATCTGGAGGCCTCCCACACCCGGGTCCCTGTCCTGCCCAGGCCCCCCGAGGGAGGACGATGGTCGGGCAGTGGCGAGCGTTGGTGGGGGCTGGCAACGAGCCTGCCCTTGGATGCCCCGGGGAAGGGCGCCGGGGGATGGGCTGCCCCTGGCCAGGTCTGAGGACCGACCCAGCTCGGGGCTGTCGGGGGGCAGAGAGAGAACCCCCCTCCGCCCTTTCCCTTCAGGTTCTTAGGGCTGGCCAAATCCTTCCCAAGACAGCTTGTCTGGAGAAAATCAGACCCAGCTGAAGAACATGTGTCCATGGGGGAAACCCGGGAAACTGAGTCTCCCCACACAATAGCAGAGATTCTCATCTTGCATCCTTCCTGAGCTAATGACAAAGGTGGATGTCCCGGGTGGGTGGGCCGTGGCCTGGGAATGGAGAGGGGAGGAAGTCTATTGTCATGCAGAGGGACATGGAAAGACTTGTCTGAAGCTTATCCCCTGCACTGGGGTCAGGTCGGGAAGGGACGGCACAGAGGTGAGCAGGAACCAACCGGCCTCTCTGTGGTGGGGCTGGCCCCGGGGCAGGCGTGGGGGTGATGGCTGGAAGTGGGATGGCGCGTGAGTTGGCACCAGCCAGCGGTGGAGGCAGAGACTCAGAGGTCAGGGATCTCTCTCTCTGTCTCTGTCTCTCTCTCTCTCCCTCAGGGAGCTGAGGAGAGTAAGGTGGCGCCCCCTGCCCACCTCGCCTACCTCTCCATGGGCCCTTCTTTCTCTGGCCGCTCCGGGAGCCCTGCGGGCTTGGGTTCAACCCCCCACCACACCGCACAGGCCAAGGGCGCATGCGCGACCCCCGGGGGCCTAGGGCTGGCCTCGGTGGGCGGGGGGGGGGTCCTCAGTGAAGGCCCCGCCCTCCCTCCAGGCTCTGACCCAGCTGCAGCTCTTCCATCGCCGCCCCTTCTGGACTCGGCTTCAGCTGTCTCCCTCCCCTCCCCCAATCCCACTCAGCTTGCAGGCCGCTTCCCTGCCTTGAAAGCATGGCTCCTGGCCCTGAGGGCCACAGACCTACTGGGCTTCAAGCTCAAGGCTCTGCCTGGGCGGCTGCTTCGGCCAGGGCTCATTATTTCCTGGAAAGACAAAGCCATGGCCTCACCCCACGCCTGCGCTTTGCCACGGCAGGCAGCCCAGATGTAGGAAAGGCTCTGTGGAGTCAGAAGTGCCGAGACAGGCAGATGGCACCAGAGGGTTTGGGGGCCAGGGCGCGCAACTGGGCTAGCCCCTCCTCCCGGGAGTCAAGGAGGCTGGGCCTTCCTAGTGCCCAGGCCACGGCTCCGGGGAGAAACCCGCCATGAGGGCACGCGGGAAGCCCTCTGCCTGAGGTGGCAGGTGTCACGCCAGGGCCACTGCAAGCCTGGCTCGGCTTGCCTGCTTTCTCCAAGGAGGCTGGCCGACCAGCCGAACCTGGCACCTGGGCCAGGCCCCTTCCAAGGGGACGAGTTCCAGAGGCTAGAGCCCTGGGGGCGGCTGCCAAGTCTCCTGGGGCGTGTGCTGGGCCCCCGTCAGAGGAGGAAGCAGCCTGCTAAAACGGTGTGCCAGGCCTGAGATCTGGAGGCCTCCCACAGCCGGGTCCCTGTCCTGCCCTGGCCCCCCGAGGGAGGACGATGGTCGGGCAGTGGCGAGCGGGGGTGGGGCTGGCGCCAAGCCTGCCCTTGGATGCCAGGGGAAGGGCGCCGGGGGATGGGCTGCCCCTGGCCAGGTCTGAGGGGACCGACCCAGCTCGGGGCTGTCGGGGGCAGAGAGAGAACCCCCTCCGCCCTTTCCCTTCAGGTTCTTAGGGCTGGCCAAATCCTTCCCAAGACAGCTTGTCTGGAGAAAATCAGACCCAGCTGAAGAACATGTGTCCATGGGGGAAACCCGGGAAACTGAGTCTCCCCACACAATAGCAGAGATTCTCATCTTGCATCCTCTCCTGAGCTAATGACAAAGGTGGATGTCCCGGGTGGGTGGGCCTGTGGAATGGGAGGAGGGGAGGAAGTCTATTGTCATGCAGAGGGACATGGAAAGACTTGTCTGAAGCTTATCCCCTGCACTGGGGTCAGGTCGGGAAGGGACGGCACAGAGGTGAGCAGGAACCAACCGGCCCTCTCTGTGGTGGGGCTGGCCCCGGGGCAGGGCGTGGGGGTGATGGCTGGAAGTGGGATGGCGCGTGAGTTGGCACCAGCCAGCGGTGGAGGCAGAGACTCAGAGGTCAGGGATCTCTCTCTCTGTCTCTGTCTCTCTCTCTCCTCCCTCAGGGAGCTGAGGAAGAGTAAGGTGGCGCCCCCTGCCCACCTCGCCTACCTCTCCATGGGGCCCTTCTTTCTCTGGCCGCTCCGGGAGAGCCCTGCGGGCTTGGGTTCAACCCCCCACACACACCGGCACAGGCCAAGGGCGCATGCGCGACCCCCGGGGCCTAGGGCTGGCCTCGGTGGGCGGGGGGGGGGGGGGTCCTCATGTGAAGGCCCCGCCCTCCCTCCAGGCTCTGACCCAGCTGCAGCTCTTCCATCGCCGCCCTTCTGGACTGGGCTTCAGCTGTCTCCCTCCCCTCCCCCAATCCCCACTCAGCTTGCAGGCCGCTTCCCTGCCTTGAAAGCATGGCTCTGGCCCTGAGGGCCACAGACCTACTAGGCTTCAAGCTCAAGGCTCTGCCTGGGCCTGCTGCTTCGGCCAGGGGCTCATTTTTTCCTGGAAAGACAAAGCCATGGCCTCACCCCACGCCTGCACTTTGCCACGGCAGGCAGCCCAGATGTAGGAAAGGCTCTGTGGAGTCAGAAGAGTGCCGAGACAGGCAGATGGCACCAGAGGGTTTGGGGGCCAGGGCGCAACTGGGGCTAGCCCCTCCTCCCGGGAGGTCAAGGAGGCTGGGCCTTCCTAGTGCCCAGGCCACGGCTCCGGGGAGAAACCCGCCATGAGGGCACGCGGGAAGCCCTCTGCCTGAGGTGGCAGGGTGTCACGCCAGGGCCACTGCAAGCCTGGCTCCGGCTTGCCTGCTTTCTCCAAAGGAGGCTGGCCGACCAGCCGAACCTGGCACCTGGGCCAGGCCCCTTCCAAGGGGACGAGTTCCAGAGGCTAGAGCCCTGGGGGCGGCTGCCAAGTCTCCTGGGGCGGTGTGCTGGGCCCCCGTCAGAGGAGGAAGCAGCCTGCTAAACGGTGTGCCAGGCCTGGATCTGGAGGCCTCCCACAGCCGGGGTCCCTGTCCTGCCCAGGCCCCCGAGGGAGGACGATGGTCGGGCAGTGGCGAGCGGGGTGGGGGCTGGCGCCAAGCCTGCCCTTGGATGCCCAGGGGAAGGGCGCCGGGGGATGGGCTGCCCCTGGCCAGGTCTGAGGGACCGACCCAGCTCGGGGCTGTCGGGGGCAGAGAGAGAACCCCCCTCCGCCCTTTCCCTTCAGGTTCTTAGGGCTGGCCAAATCCTTCCCAAGACAGCTTGTCCTGGAGAAAATCAGACCCAGCTGAAGAACATGTGTCCATGGGGGAAACCGGGAAACTGAGTCTCCCCACACAATAGCAGAGATTCTCATCTTGCATCCTCTCCTGAGCTAATGACA